>NW_012103142.1:2085021-2086581 GCF_000951045.1 Mandrillus leucophaeus | reverse complement strand
TATATATAAAAATAAATTTGGGGAGTATTGCTATCTTGTCCTCCCATCCATGAACACAGAGTGTCTTTTCCTTTCATTAGGTCTTTTATTTCTTTCAGCAACATTTTATAGTTTTCAGTGTATAAGCCTTGCACTTCCTTGGTTACATTTATTCCTAAGTATTTTATTCATTTGGATGTAATTGTTAATAGAATTGTTCTCTTAATTTCCTTTTCATATTGTGCATTGGCAGTGTATAGATATAAAACCAATTTGTTTGTTGATCTTGTACCCTGCAACTTTACTGAGTTTACTATATCGAATACTCTTTGTGTGTGAATTCTTTAGTATTTTCTACGTATGAGCTCATGTCATCTGAGAATAGGAATAGTTTTGCATCCTTTTTTTCCTAATTTGATCCCTTTTATTTATTTTTCTTGCTTAATTTCTCTGGCTAGAACTTCCAGTACAATGTCTAATAGCAGTGATAAAAGCACTTGTCTTATATCCTGATCTTAGGGGGAAAGCTTTCAGTCATTCACCATTGAGTATACAGTTAGCTGTGGATTTTTCATAAATACCTTTTATCATGTTGAGGAAGTTGCCTTCTATCTCGTTTGCTTAATTTTTTTTTTTAATCATGAAACAGTATTGAGTTTTTTGTTTGAATTTTTTTTTTTTTTTTTTTTTAACATAGGGTCTCTCTCTGTCACCCGGGCTGGAGTGCAGTGGGATGATCACGGCTTACTGTACTTGACCTCCTGGCCTCAAGTGATCCTCCTGCCACAGCCTTTTGAGTAGCTGGGACTGCAGGCATGTGCCATAATGCCTGGTTAATTTTTGTATTTTTTGCAGAGATGAAGTCTCACTATGTGGCCCATGCTCGTCTCAAACTCCTGGGCCCAAAAGATCCTCCCATCTTGGCCTCCCAAAGTGTTGGGATTATAGGCATGAGGCACCACACTTGGCCTTGGATTTTGTCAAATGCTTTTTCTGCATCGATTGAGATGATCATATGCTTTTCTTCCTTCAGTCTATTAATGATATGTTGTTTGATTTTCTTATATTGAAGCAATACTGCATTCGTGGGATAAGTCCCATTTGATCATGGTGTGTAATCCTTTTAATATGCTGTTGGATTCAGTTTGCTAGTGCTTTATTGAGGATTTTTGTATCTGTATTCATAAGAGATATTAGTCTGTAGTTTTCTTACGGTGTCTGTCTGGCTTTGGAATCAAAGTAATGCTGGCCTCTTCTATTTTTTGGGGGAGGAAGAGTTCGAGAAGGATTGGTGTTAATTCTTTAAGTGAGTGGTAGAATTCACCAGTGAAGCCATGTAGTACTGGACTTTTCTTTGTTGGGAAGTTTTGATTACCAAACTCTTGCTTGTTATAGACCTATTTAGATTCTCTTCTTCTTCCTGAATCCATTTTGGTAATTGATATGCCTAGGATTTTGTCCATTTTATCTAGGTTATCTAATTTTTTACATACGGATTGTTCATAATATACTCTTACAATCCTTTTTGTTTTTGTAAAGTTGGTTATAACTTCCCCACTCTTATTTCTGATTTTAATTTTA
>NW_012103142.1:2074735-2082991 GCF_000951045.1 Mandrillus leucophaeus | reverse complement strand
ATATATATATATATATACACACACACACACACACACACACCACTAATTTAGTGCTTTAAGATAATGCAAATTTATTCTTTTATAGTTCTGGATGTGAGAAGTCTGAAATGTGTTTCATGGGCTAAAATTAACGTACGGAGTTGAATTCCTTCTTGGGGCTCTAGGGATGGACATAATTGTTTGCCCTGGCTTCTGTAACAAATCATCACAAGTTAGGTAGCTTAAAACAACAGTAATGTATTATTTCACAGTTCTGGAGGCGATAAATCAGCTTCATCAGGCTAAAATCAAGGTGTTGGCAGGACTGTATGTCCACTGGATGCTCTATGGAAGAATCTGTTTCTTGCCTCTTCCAGCTTCTGGTAGCTGCTGACATTCCTTGACATGTGGCCCCATTATGCCAATCTTTGCCTCCATGGTTACATGGAAATCATATGGTTCTTTTCTGTGTATACCAAATCTCCCTCTGCCTTTTATAAGAATACTTGCAATTGGATTTAGGGCACACTTTATTCCTTGGCTTGTAGCCCTTTCCTCCATGTTCAGAGCACATCACTACAACCTTTGCTGACATCATCACTTCTCCTCTCTTTTCGTAGCCCTTGTGACTACATCAGGCTCTTCCACATAATCCAGGGCAAACCCTCGATCTCAAGATCTTTGATTTAATCACATCTGCAAAGTACCATTTCACATAAGGTAACATATTCACAGGTTCTGTTGATTAGGATGTGGATACATTTGGGGAGCTATTGTTCATCCTCTATTTCCATTTTTCTGAGAGTTTTTATCAAATAGGTGTTGAATTTTGTCAAACTTTTTTCTGCCTCAATTGATATATTTTTGTTCTTCTTTAGTTTATTAGACTAGATGTTGGATTACATTGATTGAGCTTCAAATATTGACCAGCCTTACAGCCCTGGAATAAACTCTACTTGGTCATGATGTATAATCCTACACACACACACACACACACACACACACACACACACACGCACACATGCACACATACAAATTCTATTTGCTAATATTTTGTTAAGGATTTTTTTGGTGCCTATATACTTGAGGGGTGTTGGTTTGTAATTTTCTTTTTTCTATTTCCTTTGTCTGGTTTTGGTATCAGGGTTATGTCAACTTCATAGAATAAATGAATCAGGAAGCATTCCCTTCTATTTTCCAAAACAGATTACATGGAATTGGTTTTAATTCTTTAAACATTTGATGGAGTACTCTGGTGAAATTATCTCAACTTGGAGATTTGTAGTTTTTTAAATTATGGATTCAGGCCAGCATGGCGGCTCATGCGTGTAATCTCAGCACTTTGGGAGGCGAAGGCAGGAGGATCATTTGAGCCCAGGAGTTTGAGACTAGCCTGTGCAACATAGTGAGACCTGTTTCTACAAAAAATTTAAAAATTGGCTGGGTATGGTGGTGCATGCCTGTGGTCCTTGCTATCCAGGAGGCTGAGGTAGGAGGGTAGCTTGAGCCCAGGAGGTCGAGGCTGGAGTGCCTGGGCAACAAAGTGAGAACTTGTCTCAAAATATAAAATGAGATAAAAAAAATAGAATTATAGATTCAACACTTGTAAGGCTTGAATGATTTATTTCACACTGAGTTGTGACAGTATGTTTTTTGAGGAATTGGTCTATTTGGTCTAAGTTGTCCCATTTATGTATGAAGAACTCTGCATAGTATTGTCTAATTATTCTTTTTTTTTTTTTTTGAGACAGAGTCTCGCTCTGTTACCCAGACTGGAGTGCGGTGGCGCAATCTCGGCTCACTGCAAGCTCCACTTCCCAGGTTCACGCCATTCTCCTGCCTCAGCCTCCTGAGTAGCTGGGATTACAGGCACCCGCCACTACACCTGGCTAATTTTTATTTGTATTTTTAGTAGAGAGGAGGTTTCATGGTGTTAGCCAGGATGGTCTCAATCTCCTGACCTTGTGATCTGCCCGCCTCAGCCTCCGAAAGTGCTGGGATTACAGGCGCGAGCCACGGCGCCTGGCCTCTAATTGTTCTTTTGATGTTTGCAGGGTCAATAGTGATAGCCCATTTGATTTTGATACTGGTCATCTATGTTTTCTCTCTTTTTTTGGGTCAGTTTGGCTATCTAATATCTAAATATATAAATTTTATTGATATATAAAACCAGCTCTTGGTCGGGTGCGGTCGCTCATGCCTGTAATCCCAGCACTTTGGGAGGCAGAGGCAGGTGGATCACGAGGTCAGGAGTTCGAGACTAGCCTGACCAATGTGGTGAAAGCCTGTCTCTACTAAAAGTACCAAAAAAAAAAAAAAAAAATTAGTCGGGCGTGGTGGCACGCACCTGTAATCCCAGTGACTCAGGAGGCTGAGGCAGGAGAATCGCTTCAACCTGGGAGGCGGAGGTTGCAGTGAGCCAAGATTGCACTACTGCACTCCAGCCTGGGTGACAGAGTAAGACTCTGTCTCAAAAAAAATAAAAAACAACAAAAAAAACAGCTCTTTGTTTCATTGTTATCTTTTTTTTTTGAGATGGAGTCTTGCTCTGTCACCCCAGGCTGGAGTGTAGTGGCACGATCTCAGCTCACTGCAACCTCTGCCTCCTGGGTTCAAGCAATTCTCCTGCCCCAGCCTTCCGAGTAGCTGGAATTACAGGTGTGCACCACCACATCTGGCTAATTTTTGTGTCTTTAGTAGAGATGGGGTCTCACCATGTTGGCCAGGCTGGTCTCAAACTCCTGACCTCAAGTGATCCACCCACCTTGGCCTCCCGAAGTGCTGGGATTACAGGTGGCAGCCACCACGCCTAGCTCATTGATTTTTTTCAATTATTTTCTGTTTTCTATTTCATTGATTTATTATTTTATCTTTAGTTTTCCTTCTGCTTGTTTTGAGTTTATTTTTATTTACTCTTCTTTTTCAAGATTTTTGGGAGAGGAGCTTAGATTATTGATTTGAGGCTTTTTCTCTTTTCTAATGTTTGCATTTAGTGCTATAAATGTCCCTCTCAGTGCTGCTTTGCCTTGTCCTGCAAATTCTGAAATATTTTCATTCATTTTAGTGTATATTTTTATTTCCCATGAGATTGACTTTTTGACCCATGGATTATTTAAAAGTGTGTTGTTTATTTCCAAGTGTTTAGAGACTTTCCTATCTTAATTGCTACCGATTTCTACTTTGACCCTACTGTGGTCGAAGAACACACTGTATATTATTTTAATTATTATTATTATTTTTTTTTTGAGATGGAGTTTCACTCTGTTGCCCAGGCTGGAGTACAGTGGCACGATCTCGGCTCACTGCAACCTCTGCCTCCCAGGTTCAAGCGATTCTCCTGCCTAAGGCTCCTGAGTAGCTGGGATTATAGGAGTGTGCCACTACACCCAGCTATTTTTTTGGTATTTTTAGTAGAGATAGGGTTTCACCATGTTGGCCAAGCTGCTGTCAAACTCCTGACCTCAAATGATCCACCCACCTTGGCCTCCCAAAGTTCTGGGATTACAGGCGTGAGCCACCACATCTGGCCAGTGTATGATTTTAATTCTTTTAAATTTGTTGAGGTTCGTTTTATGGCCCAGGATATGGCCTGTCTTAGTGTATGTTCCATGGGCACTTAAAATGACCATATGTTCTGCTGTTGTTGGCTAGAGTGTTCTATAAATGTCAATGAGATCCTGTTGGTTGGTGGTGGTGGTGAATTTTTCTGTCTCCTTGCTTATTTTCTGTCTAGTTGTTCTACTGATTGCTGAGAGAGGTGTGTTGACATCTCCAACTATGTTTGTTGTATTAGTGTGCTTAGGCTGCTGTAACAAAATACCATGAACTGGGTGGTTTTGACAACAGAAATGGATTTCTCACAATTCTAGAGGCTGCTAACTAACTCTCTGATGAAGGTCTGGCAGGGTCAATTGCTGGTGAGGGTCGTTTTCATGGCTTGTAGATGGTTGCTTTCTTCTATGTCAATACATGGCCTTTCTGTAATGCATATGCATGTGTGTGGGGGAGAGAGCTCTTTCTCTTCTGTAAGGCCACCAGTCCTATCGGGTAAGGACCTTATCCTTATGACTTCATTTAACCTTAAGTGTAGGGGATCTGTCAGAGTGGTGGGAAAAACTAGGGAAAGGACGCAAACCTTCTCAAAGGTCAGAAGGTTCTGCAGAGCCCTGGGGGAGAATAGCTGAAGGCAGCTGTTACAGATAACCCTGAGGCAGAGGGCAAGGAGTAGGTATAAGGGAGTAGGGGGAATTTATCTTAAATAGGCTTGTTTACGTATGTTGACCAGAAACTGACTTTTTTTTTTTTTTTTTTTGAGACAGAGTCTCGCTCTGTCACCCAGGCTGGAGTGCAGTGGCGGGATCTCAGCTCACTGCAAGCTCCGCCTCCCGGGTTTATGCCATTCTCCTGCCTCAGCCTCCCAAGTAGCTGGGACTACAGGCGCCTGCCACCTCGCCTGGCTAGTTTTTTTGTATTTTTTAGTAGAGACGGGGTTTCACCATGTTAGCCAGGATGGTCTCGATCTCCTGACCTCGTGATCCGCCCGTCTTGGCCTCCCGAAGTGCTGGGATGGAACTGACCTTTTATCATCTGCAAGAATGACATTCCCTGAAAGGGGAACAATAAATGTTAATTACCTGCAGGTTGTGTTGGCTCCCAGTTTTTGGCATTGTGCGTGGGCTGAATAAAAGCAAACAGCTCCAGGGCTGGGTGCGGTGGCTCACACCTGTAGTCCCAGCACTTTGGGAGGCTGAGGCAGGCAAATCATGAGGTCAGGAGATAGAGGCCATCCTGGCTAACACGGTGAAACCCCATCTCTACCAAAAATACAAAAAATTGGCCAGGTGTGGTGGCACGTGCCTGTAATCCCAGCTACTTGGAGGCTGAGGCGGAAGAAACACTTGAACCTGGGAGGTGGAGGTTACAGTGAGCCGAGTCACGTCATTGCATTCCAGCCCAGGAGACAAAGTGTGAGACTCTGTCAAAAAAAACAAAAAAAGCAAGCAAGCAAGCAGCTCCAGCTTCTTGGGGCTGCTCTGTAGCCACTAGAGCCAAGCTGTCACCTAGCTGCTCTTAAACTGCACACCTGTATCTGAGTACTCGTTTCATCCATCGGCCAGGGTCTGTGGGACAGACCTGGCAGGTGGTGCCCCATGTGAGGAACACTGTAATGGATCGTCACAGAACCCTCGAGAACGAAAGTGAAGTGACTGTGCAGTAAGTAATTGGTGTCCGCTCAGGATTTCCAAATTTGAGGGGATTTTCAAGCTAGGGTTTCATCATGGGACAACAGTTATCCACTCAACAGCAACAGTATATAAAAGTATTGAAACAGCTGCTTAAAGTGGAGCCTTGGTCTCGGAGGCCCAATTAAGGGACCTAATGCAAACTGTCATTCTCCCAGAAGAAGGCACACTAGACCTAGAGCTCTGGGAACAAGTGGGAAGAAAGTTTAAACGACATCATGGACAAGGGCAACGGGTCCCAGTAACACCTTTAACGTTATGGGCCTTAGGGCTGCTTTGGCTCCGCTCTACACAGAAGAGCCTAAAAAGGAAAGGGAGGAAGAACCATCATCTACCTTACCACCTCCTCCTCCTCCTCCCTCAGCCCTGCTGTTACCGGGTAAAGGTGCCACAGAGGAGACAGATTTTCCCTGAGCCCCCTGCCCCAGTAAATTGGAAAAAAGATAAGGGATACACTACAGTTATGGGACCCTGTCTGAGGCCAGTGGCATTAGAAGGGGAGCTCTTGGCCTGCCTGGTGATGCAAGATCCACAAGGCAATCAGGTACGTGAACCCATTACTTTTAACACTTATAAAGAAATAAGAAAAAGCATTAGAGAAAACGGAGCTGCTAGCCCATTTATGAAAGGATTGATTGAGGCCATAGCAGATAACTTCCATATGATCCCATGGGACTGGTCAGTGCTAACTCAAACAACTTTAGAGGCCAGTCAATACCTACACTGGAGGGCAGAATATGATGAGTTGTGTGAACAACAAACCAACCAGAATCAATTGGCTGCGCAAAACATAACGAGGCTGCTATGCTCCAGGGGCGGGGTCCCTATGTCAATGTGCAATAACAGTTTTGTCCCCCAAGCCTATGCACAAGTGTCCTTATGCGCCTGCAGGGCTTGGGACCGAATTCCTGAAGGCAGAGTTCAACAGGGATCTTTTGTAAATGTTCGATAAGGGCCTCAGGAGCCATTTGTTGAATTTATCAATTGGTTAACCCAGACAATTAAGAGAGAAATTAGTCATGCCCAGGCCGCTGATACCTTATTGTTGCAATTGGCTTATGAAAATGCTAATATAGAACAGCTGCCTTCAGCTATTCTCCCCCCACCAGGGTTCTGCAGAACCTTCTGACCTTTCAGAAGGTTTGCGTCCTTTCCTTTCCGTATAGTTTTTCCCGCCATTCTGACTGATCCGCCACACTTAATTACTTCCTAAAAGCCTCGTCTCCAAATATAGTCATATTGGAGGTTTGGGCTTCAACATATGAATTTGGGAGGGACACAGTTCAGTTCATGACATTTGCAGATTTGTCTACATTTCTCTTATTCAGTTTTTCCTTCACATGTTTTGCAGCTCTTTCATTTAGTGCACACACATTTACGATCGCTGTGTCTTCTTGATTCATTAACCATTTTATCATTATGTAATGCTCGTTATCTCTTATAGTTTTCTGTGCTCTGAGGTGTACTTTATGATCTGTTAATATAGTCACTCTTGGCTGGGCATGGTGGCTCACACCTGTAATGCCAACACTTGGGGAGGCCAAGGCTGGAGGATTGCTTGAGCCTAGGAGTTTGAGGCTGCAGTGAGCTGTGATTGTGCCACTGCAATCTAGCCTGGGTGACAGAATGAGATCTTGTCTCCCAAAAAATAATGAAGTTCCTCTTGCTTTCCTTTGATTAGTGTTTGCATAATATATCTTTTTCTACCTTTTTACTTTCAACCTGCCTATATTGTTGTTATTTGAGGTGAATTTCTTACAGACATCATATAGTTGGTTCATGCTCTTTAATCTACTCTGTCAATCTCTTTATTTATTTTTGAGACACTGTCTCACTCTGTTGCCCAGACTGGAGTGCAGTGGTGCAACCTCAGCTCACTGGAACTTCTGCCTCCCAGGTTCAAGCGTTTCTCATGCCTCAGCCTCCCCAGTAGTTGGGATTACAGGCATGCACCACCATGCCCAGCTAATTTTTGTATATTTAGTAGAGACAGGGTTTCAACATGTTGGCCAGGCTGGCCTTAAACTCCTGACCTCAAGCAATCTGCCCACCTGAGCCTTCCAAAGTGCTAAGATTACAGGCATGGGCCTCTGCACCTGGCCTCAATATCTTTTAATTGGTGTTTTGTACCAGTTACTTTTAATATAATTATGATATATTGGGGCTTAAGTTTGCCATTTTATATATTTTCTAGTTATTCTGTTTTTTATTCTTTTGCCTGCCTCCCTGTGAGTTACTTGACCAATTTTTAAAAACCAATTTTGATTTACCTAGACTGTGTTTGAGTATATCTCTGCATAACTTTTTAGTGGCTGTCTTGGGTATTTGTTTACACATATAAAACTTGTCAAAGTCTACTGGTGTCACCATTTACCAGTTGAGTAAAGCACAGAAGCCGTACCTCCCTGTATATCCCTTTATATCACGTTACCCTCTCCACTTAAGATATAATTGTCTTAAATATTTCCTTTACATACATTTAGAACAACATTAGACAGTGTTATGATTTTTGCTTCAACCATCAAGCATAATTTAGAAAACTCAAGAGAAGGAGAGTCTAGTGTATTTACCCATATTTTTGCTTGAATGTTCATTCATCCTTCCTCATGTTCCAAGGTTCCTTCTTTTATTATTTCCATTCCTTCTTTTTCACCACTGGGCATGGTGGCTCACAACTGTAATCCCAGCAGTTTGGGAGGCTGAGGTGGGTGGATCACTTGAGGTCAGGAGTTCAAGACCAGCCTGGCCAACATGTTGAAACCCTGTCTCTATTAACACAAAAATTAGCTGGGCGTGGTGGCGCATGCTGGTAGTTCCAGCTACTCAGGAGGCTGAGGCAGGAGAATCACTTGAACCCGTCAGGAGGCTGAGGCAGGAGAATCACTTGAACCCGGGAGGTAGAGGTTGCAGGGACCCGAGATCACACCACTGCACTCCAGCCTGCGCAACAGAGTGAAACTGTCTCTCTGTCTCGAAAACAAAAAAAAAACAAAATCTTTTTCACCAATGTTTTAGCGTAGATCTGCTGCTGACA
>NW_012103142.1:2038051-2074685 GCF_000951045.1 Mandrillus leucophaeus | reverse complement strand
AAATTAGTCATGCCCAGGCCGCTGATACCTTATTGTTGCAATTGGCTTATGAAAATGCTAATATAGAACAGCTGCCTTCAGCTATTCTCCCCCCACCAGGGTTCTGCAGAACCTTCTGACCTTTCAGAAGGTTTGCGTCCTTTCCTTTCCGTATAGTTTTTCCCGCCATTCTGACTGATCCGCCACACTTAATTACTTCCTAAAAGCCTCGTCTCCAAATATAGTCATATTGGAGGTTTGGGCTTCAACATATGAATTTGGGAGGGACACAGTTCAGTTCATGACATTTGCAGATTTGTCTACATTTCTCTTATTCAGTTTTTCCTTCACATGTTTTGCAGCTCTTTCATTTAGTGCACACACATTTACGATCGCTGTGTCTTCTTGATTCATTAACCATTTTATCATTATGTAATGCTCGTTATCTCTTATAGTTTTCTGTGCTCTGAGGTGTACTTTATGATCTGTTAATATAGTCACTCTTGGCTGGGCATGGTGGCTCACACCTGTAATGCCAACACTTGGGGAGGCCAAGGCTGGAGGATTGCTTGAGCCTAGGAGTTTGAGGCTGCAGTGAGCTGTGATTGTGCCACTGCAATCTAGCCTGGGTGACAGAATGAGATCTTGTCTCCCAAAAAATAATGAAGTTCCTCTTGCTTTCCTTTGATTAGTGTTTGCATAATATATCTTTTTCTACCTTTTTACTTTCAACCTGCCTATATTGTTGTTATTTGAGGTGAATTTCTTACAGACATCATATAGTTGGTTCATGCTCTTTAATCTACTCTGTCAATCTCTTTATTTATTTTTGAGACACTGTCTCACTCTGTTGCCCAGACTGGAGTGCAGTGGTGCAACCTCAGCTCACTGGAACTTCTGCCTCCCAGGTTCAAGCGTTTCTCATGCCTCAGCCTCCCCAGTAGTTGGGATTACAGGCATGCACCACCATGCCCAGCTAATTTTTGTATATTTAGTAGAGACAGGGTTTCAACATGTTGGCCAGGCTGGCCTTAAACTCCTGACCTCAAGCAATCTGCCCACCTGAGCCTTCCAAAGTGCTAAGATTACAGGCATGGGCCTCTGCACCTGGCCTCAATATCTTTTAATTGGTGTTTTGTACCAGTTACTTTTAATATAATTATGATATATTGGGGCTTAAGTTTGCCATTTTATATATTTTCTAGTTATTCTGTTTTTTATTCTTTTGCCTGCCTCCCTGTGAGTTACTTGACCAATTTTTAAAAACCAATTTTGATTTACCTAGACTGTGTTTGAGTATATCTCTGCATAACTTTTTAGTGGCTGTCTTGGGTATTTGTTTACACATATAAAACTTGTCAAAGTCTACTGGTGTCACCATTTACCAGTTGAGTAAAGCACAGAAGCCGTACCTCCCTGTATATCCCTTTATATCACGTTACCCTCTCCACTTAAGATATAATTGTCTTAAATATTTCCTTTACATACATTTAGAACAACATTAGACAGTGTTATGATTTTTGCTTCAACCATCAAGCATAATTTAGAAAACTCAAGAGAAGGAGAGTCTAGTGTATTTACCCATATTTTTGCTTGAATGTTCATTCATCCTTCCTCATGTTCCAAGGTTCCTTCTTTTATTATTTCCATTCCTTCTTTTTCACCACTGGGCATGGTGGCTCACAACTGTAATCCCAGCAGTTTGGGAGGCTGAGGTGGGTGGATCACTTGAGGTCAGGAGTTCAAGACCAGCCTGGCCAACATGTTGAAACCCTGTCTCTATTAACACAAAAATTAGCTGGGCGTGGTGGCGCATGCTGGTAGTTCCAGCTACTCAGGAGGCTGAGGCAGGAGAATCACTTGAACCCGTCAGGAGGCTGAGGCAGGAGAATCACTTGAACCCGGGAGGTAGAGGTTGCAGGGACCCGAGATCACACCACTGCACTCCAGCCTGCGCAACAGAGTGAAACTGTCTCTCTGTCTCGAAAACAAAAAAAAAACAAAATCTTTTTCACCAATGTTTTAGCGTAGATCTGCTGCTGACAGAGTTCCTTAGTTTTCCTTCATCTGCGAATGTCTTGATTCCCCTTCCTTCCTAAGGAATAGTTTTGCAGGGTATAGGCTTTTTTCTTTCAGCACCTGAAAAATATTGTGTTAATTTCTTCTGGCCGCCACAGTTTCTGAGGAGAAATCCACTGTCATTCAAATTGCTTTTCCCATATAGGTAAGGTGTCATTTTTCTCTAGCTGCTTCCATGAATTTTTTTTTTTTTCTTTCATTTTCAGAAATTTAATTATGAGGTACCTTGGTGTGAATTTCTTTGGGTTGTCAACCCACATAATAAACAGAGAGAGGTGCTCTAAAAGAAAATTATATTCATTCGGGAATAGGGCATTACAATGAGAATATGCATGTGATAGTAAACTATGTGCATATTAAAGAAAGAAAAAGATTTCTAAAGGAAATATGAGGATTACAAAATCCTTTTAAGATAATTATCCTAGCCAGGTGTGGCGGCTCATGCTTGTAATCCCTGCAGTTTGGGAGGCTGAGGCAAAAGGATCACTTGAGTCCAGGAGTTCTAGACCACCCTGGACAATGTGGTGAGACCCCATCTCTGCAAAAATAAAAATAAATTAGCGGGGTATGGTGGCATGTACCTGTACTCCTAGCTACTTGGGAGGCTGAGGTGGGAGGATTGCTTGAGCCCAGGAGTTTGAGGTTGCAGTGAGCTATGATCACACCATTGCACTTCAGACTGGAGACAGGGAGAGACCCTGTCTCAAAAGGAAAAAGAATAAAATAAAATAAAAAAAATTATCCTTGGCTACAAGGGTCAATAACAAGGGTGTGCCAATTCAAGGTTGGACAGTCAGTTGTTGAGCAGATGTCCTCGCAGAAGCATTTTTTTGTGTAAGGTTGTGATGGCTTTTGTGTAATGTGGTTTTTGCAGTCTTTTGTAATAGTTTTTTTTATCAGGCATATATGTATGACCCTTCTCTTTATGGCCTACCTTGGTTCTATTTTTCAGAGGTTTTTTTTTTTTTTTTTTTTTTTTTTTTGAGATGGAGTCTAGCTCTGTTGCTCAGGCTGGAGTGCAGTGGCATGATCTTGGCTCCCTGCAAGCTCCGCCTCCTGGGTTCACGCCATTCTCCTGCCTCAGCCTCCCGAGTAGCTGGGACTACAGGCGCCTGCCACCATGCCCAGCTAATTTTTTGTATTTTTAGTAGAGATGGGGTTTCACCATGTTAGTCAGGATGGTCTCGATTTCCTGACCTCGTGATCCGCCCACCTTGGCCTCCCAAAGTGCTGGGATTACAGGCGTGAGCCACCACGCCTGGCCACCAGAGATTTTTTTTTTTTTGAAAAACATAAGTAACTCCATTTTAATTCTGACAACTTTCACATTTCCCCCTTTTGATTAAATTCTTCCTCTAAAAGCATCAGTGATCAATCATTCTGTAGTTAGATTTTGATATCCCTCAGTGCCAAGATGAACCTGTCCCAGGTTGCTGATCTGGTCGTACATTAGAAGGGGTTTTGGCAAGTAGGAGTCAGTGTGAAAACCTTTTTAGCCACATTTGAGCAACAAGGGAGGTTTGAGGGAGTGGCTCTCAGGTTAAGTCTACCTGGAGTCCATTATTAAGTTCAATTTGTTTGTTCTGTGGTCTTGCTATCATCTCAAAGTGCTGGACCAGCATTTCTGGTTAGAAGCATATTATGTTAGGAGTTGTACTTCTGCAAAAATTTGACAAGTAACATAACAGATACACAGTTTAAAAAGGGAAAATACAAAGTAAAATTCATAGTAATGACAATCTCAGTCTGCATAATGGTTTTGAGCCATGAACCCCAGCTTAAAAAGGCAACCAATTGTGTAAATCAAATGACCATTATCCTGTCAAGTGAAAATGGCAGGCAGTAAGTGGGTAAGAGTCTCATGATGCTGAATCTTACAGAAAAGCTGTCTATAGTGTGAGAACGTCAACTTCTCATCTCAGTTTGTAGTTTGAATGTCTTTGTCTTTGGTTATGGCATCAGGTGGTTTGCTGAACTTTTTTTTGTGGCCTATAAATCTGGCATGACATTTGTTCCTTAAAATTAATCTAGTTTCAGCTCATAGGGCTTTAAGAATAGAGTGGTAGAGTAGCTGGAAGAATTTTTAATAATTAATATTTTTTTTAATTCCATGGAAGAAAGTTAGATTGGAAGAATCTAGAAGAATTTAGGTTTAGGATCTAGTCTAGCTTATAAGTAGACAATAAGAACTTGAAAACAATGCATAGAGCTAGAATCTAATAACAGGTATGTTATAGCATTCTTTTTCTTTTTCTTTTTGAGACAG
Organism: Mandrillus leucophaeus; assembly: GCF_000951045.1. NCBI lineage: Eukaryota > Metazoa > Chordata > Mammalia > Primates > Cercopithecidae > Mandrillus > Mandrillus leucophaeus. The sequence goes on along the minus strand of NW_012103142.1, from coordinate 2,070,361 downwards.
AGCCTTGCTCTGTTGCCCAGGCTGGAGTGCAGTGGTGCGATCTTGGCTCACTGCAACCTCTGCCTCCAGTAGAAGTAATTCTTCTGCCTCAGCCTCCCGAGTAGCTGGGACTACATGCACCTGCCACCATGCCCGGCTAATTTTTTGTATTTTTTAGTAGAGACGGGGTTTCACCGTGTTAGCCAGGATGGTCTTGACCTCCTGACCTCGTGGTCCGCCCTCCTCGGCCTCCCAAAGTGCTGGGATTACAGGCGTGAGCTACCACACCCGGCCTTTTCTTTTTTGAGACAGGGTCTTACTTTGTCACCCAGGCTGGAGTGCAGTGGTGCGATTATAGCTTACTGCAGCCTCGGCCTCCTGGGCTCAGGTGATCCTCCCACCTCTGCCTCCTGAATAGCTGGGACTACAGGCATGCGCCACCATACCCAGCTAATTTTTTGTATTTTTGTAGAGATGAGGTTTTGCCATGTTGCCCAGACTGGTCTTGAACTCCTAGGCACAATCAATTCACCTGCTTCAGCCTCCCAAAGTGCTGAGATTACAAGCATGAGCCACAGTACCTGGCTATAGCATTTCTTTAGAAACTTAACTTTTTCTTTCTACATTGATCACATAGGAATTTCAGATTTAGAAACCTTTTGAGGCTAAGAAGCCAAATCAAGGCAGATTTTACATTTTACCTATAGTCTTAAGGTTCTTGGGCCTGCTAGAAAGTGACAGTTTTTACTCATTAACTATCAGGCTGGAGGCTGGGCACAGTGGCTCATGCCTGTAATCCCAGCACTTTGGGAGCCGAGGTGGCTGGATCACCTGAGGTCAGGAGTTCGAGACCAGCCTGACCAACATGGTGAAACCCTGTCTCCACTAAAAATATAAAAATTAGCTGGGTGTGGTGGCACATGCCTGTAATCCCAGCTACTCAGGAGGCTGAGGCAGGAGAATCGCTTGAACCCGGGAGGCAGAGGTTGTAGTGAGCCGAGACTGCACCATTGCACTCCAGCCTGGACAATAAGAGTGAAACTCTGTCTCAAAAACGAAACTGTCAGGCTGGGAACCCTTGAAGGGCATTCTGTGTTCTGAAATACAATGTTCCAGTCAAAACCTTGGTAATATAACCAGTATTTTCAATTGCATTCTATTAAAAAAGAGCAGATTTTTATTGAACTTACGCACATAACCGTGTTGCCATTAAAAAAAATAAGAATACTCCCAAGTAGTTTCTAAATTTTGGAAGAATCAAGTAGGGAAGAAAAGAAAATGCTTCCATGTTTCTTCACAAAAGTGTATTTTACCAAACTCTTATAAACTATAGATAGCTTAAGAGAAAAAAATTTCCTTAAACTTGAAAATAAAACATTTAAGGAAAGAACTAATGATATTTTACATAAAAGTAAAAAAAAAAAAAAGGCCGGGTGCAGTAGCTCACACCTGTAATCCCAGCACTTTGGGAGGCTGAGGCAGGTGGATCACCCAAGGTCAGGAGTTTGAGACCAGCCTGACCAACATGGTAAAACTCTGTCTCCACTAAAAATACAAAAATTAGCCAGGCGTGGTGGCACATGCCTGTAATCCCAGCTACTTGGGAGGCTGAGGCAGGAGAATCACTTGAACCCGGGAAATGGAGGTTGCAGTGAGCTCAGATCGCACCACTGCACTCCAGCCTGGGCGACAGAGCAGGATTCTTGGGGGAAAAAATAAAAAATAAAAGGTAACAAAAACATTACCTTCATCAGTGTTACTTAATCTTACGTAATTAATTTTTTTCTGCTTGATCTTGATTAGCAGTTTCGTGAATTCAAGTCTCTTCATTAGAGTTCTGAAAAAATTTTATTCAGTCTTGATCTTATAGTTATTAGTAACCTAGACTTAAGAGTTTTGTTACAGTCTTTTCTGTGAATCTGATTGTAGGTATCTTTAGAAAAAATCAAAACGGTTGATGACAGAGACTTAGAATAATCATGATTAAAAATTGAATGGAAATTCATTATAATCAGCAATTGACAAGGAAATTTGACTACGTTCTGGCTTATGACATAATAACCAGATTTATGACTGATATATTAGATTTCTAAGAGTTTTATACAGTTTTGGAACATTCTTATCAATAACTTATCCATTCATGTAACTGAAAGAAGATCTTGCCTCACTATTTGACAAGGTTTCCCAAACCATTTTCCAAATAATCCTGATTTTAGTAGCTCCACAGGATGAGAGAGACATTCTTCTACCTTCTCTGTGGCCCAGTGGGAAAATCCCAAAGTTAAATCTAGCTTAGAAAGACTTAACTTAGAATTTTGATATTGGGGAAGCCCATCAAAGATGCCAAAAGATAGAAAGCACTTGATCAAAACGGGCACAGTGGAATAATAGTCATGCATTTAACCACAGTGATAATCAAGCCTTTGAAGAAATAGAGAAAATTACATGGATGTAAAAACAATCCTTTCAAAGCTCTGTTTTCCTAAGTAATAAAAGCTAAAACCTACTAAAGACAGCATAGGAATTTATCTTGGTAAAACATAATATCTTTAGATTTTATTTGTTTTTATTATTATTTTTTTTGAGACAGGGTCTCACTCTGTCACCTAAGCTGGAGTACGATGGCACAATTTTGGCTCACTGCAACCTCTGCCTCCTGGGCTCAAGTGATCCTCCCACCTTAGTTCCCTGAGTGGCTGGGACTACAGGTGTGCACCACCGTACCCAGGTAATTTTTGTAATTTTTTATACAGATGGGGTTCCGCCATGTCACCCAGGCTGGTTCAAGCTTCTAAGCTGAAGTGATCCACTCACCTTGGCCTCCCAAAGTGCTGTGATTACAGACGAGAGCCACTGCACCTGGCCCAAGATTCTTTCTCATACAAAATTATTATTTTTAACTTTCCTTACCAAAATTACTTTTCATACCTATAACTTTCTTCATCTCTCTCACCCCTACTTACCAGTTCCTTTCTATCTTGTTTCTAGTTCCTTTCTAAATTTACTTTTTGAGATTACCTTTAAATAATCTCCAAATTAGACAAAATTATTTTTTTTCTCAAAGAGAATCATTTTATAATTTTTAGAAACATGTTTCCCCATAACATAATTTTTAATGTGTACTAATGGACCAAAATATATTTAATCTTTCTATAAAATTGAAGAAGCAGGAACACAGATATTTATGTTCAGTCATTTGTTTCAGTTTTTTATCTTATTTGAAAATGACCCAGACATTTAATGAACATCTATCATTTCATTGAGCATAATTTTAAATTTCCAATTAGCCAGGTGTGGTGGCACACACCTGTAGTCCCAGCTATTTTAGGGCAGCTGAGGCAGGAGGATTGCTTGAGCCCAGGAGTTTGTGAACAGCCTGGCTACATAGTAAGATGCCACATTAAATAAAAAATAAAAATAAATACACTTTAAAAAATTTCAAATTACATGAAAAGTTTATTTATAAATGTTTACATGATATATTTATTTTTAACAGTTTACCTAGATGTGAAAACTGAGATATTAGACAAAGCTTGTCATCATTTCAAGTTATTTCTCTGTTAACATTTTTATAGCCTCTGAATATGAAGTGTTCACCTAAGAAATTTAAAGTTAAATATATGGGTATTTTGTTGATAACACAGGAGATACAGCTGATTTTATGAAACCAACAATATTAAATTAGCCTTATTTACCAAAGGGTTACACAAAGGTTATTCTGTTTTAAAAATGAATTTATAGTTTAATATCTAACATATACCAGCATGCAGCTAAAAATGCATACCGACAATTTTGAAGACATTTCTATTTTTATGTTACTAATAATTTAAAAACCAGCTTATTTATTAAAGATTTACTTCTAAAAGGCATGAGGGTTAATTACTATATATTTTCTATGAGTGCTCATTTATCTAAGCCAATCTGAATGGAATTCCCTAAGGGATTGCTGGCTGATTATGTCAGATTTTACCATGTAGACACAACATATTACATAATACATGTACATATGCATAAACATACCAGATGCTTACATATGCACACAAATCTTACAGCTTTCATTTTAAAATTTTAGTTATGAGAGAGTAATACAAACTCACCAGTCTATAAAAGAGGGTTGGATCCAGCTTCTACTTCTGACAAAATGCGACCTGTTCACATGGCTAAAGTTTGCTCCAACAACTAATCCAGTGAAAGCTGTGGACCAAAATTTTGATAAACAGTTTAACTTTTTAAAATCTCTTTCATCCTTTTCCTTTTTTCTGTTTCAATGAGTTTGGGGTAACTCTTCAATGTTTACATTTTAACTAAGACCAACTGAATTGTATAAGAAAAACAAAGTCTCCAAGTGGCCTTGGATTAGTAGAAAATGTATCTTTTGTTTGCTGGTCTGGTTTACTTGAATAGTCAGTGGATGGGCAAGCATTTTGGCTGTGTGTGTGTGTGTGTGTGTGTGTGTGTGTGTGTTTTCTTTTTTGTTTTTTTTCTGGCACCTTGTGTCAGACTAAGCAATTTTTATGCTGGACAGAGAAATATTATTGCTCTGAGCTCATGATTTTCACCTGTTTGGTCTAGAAGCCCAGCTTTTTTTTTTTTTTTTTTTCTTTTGAGACGAAGTCTGGCTCTGTCACCCAGTCTGGAGTGCAGTGGTACGATCTCAGCTCACTGTAACCTCTGCCTCCTGGGTTCAAGCGATTCTCCCACCTCAGCTTCTCAACTAGCTGGGATTACAGGTGCCTGCCACCATGCCTGGTTAATTTCTGTATTTTTAGTAGAGATGGGGTTTCACCATGTTGGCCAGGTTGGTCTCGAACTCCTGACCTCAAGTGATCTGTCTGCCTCGGCCTCCCAAAGTGCTGGAATTACAGGTGTGAGTCACCAAACCTGGCCCTGATAACTTAACTTTTATAAACATTTACCTAGGTCTTTTTCTTTTAGACTATTAATCCTTCAATTAACTGTTCTATCACCTTAAGTGGTTGTTAGACAAACCTAAATTTACATTTACAAAAGGTATCTAGGTTGTTGGCTGCTATGAAGCTGTTGTAATTTGTAAAGCCATTAATTTGAAAGACCTTTAGGACCCCCCCCCGCAAAAAAAAAAATCTTGGCTGGAATGCCATTAGGAGAGAGTGTTATCTCAACACCAGGAGAAAAGTTAGCAGATTCAAAGTAGAGATCTTAGAAGGATCCATATGTTAACACTGTAGTTGGAGGGTTTGTGTGCTTTTTTTTTTAAGAGAGTTTGACTAATGACTGAATTTTCCTTCAAGTAATTTGCCCATCATTTAAAAAACATGCATAACTTAGGCCATATTATATAGCTGGCTGGAGTCTCAGAAAACCTGGTGTGCCTTAGCGTTTGTGAGTCCCATTCCATTTCTTATTAATCTCTCAAGAGCAAAGATAATCCTATAAATCCACCAGAGAATGTCAGGAGTCTGGACTGGTATTTTAGATCATGGCAACTGCCCTCATGGCTTTTAATTAGTCATCCACTAGTGTCTGCCATTTGGAATGTTTATTTTTGCTCTTGGAGGATTTCCAGAAATCAGCAAAGGAAAAGGGCCAAGTCACTTACAGACACGCATAACCGAACCAAAATGAGACCAAAATTAGTGTTCACAATACTTTTAACCCAGCTGTGCAGATTAAACGCACTCTTAAATTAGGCAGGCAGGAAGAACCAAAAGTAAATTCTCCAGAAAAGACTTGCCTCACAGATAGGATATAAATTCTCTAGAAACCAGAGCACTCAAACCAGAAGGGCACTTGTCCTCATCCCAGAAAGGACTTTCCAGAAAAGACAAAAAGGCTTTTATCATCCCAGGAGGATGTGATGTCCTTTATTAAAGACAGACTTGTAACTGAAACAAACCCTCTATAAAGTGAAAAACAATTCACCAAAGGGAGGGAGTCTGAGAATCCTACAGGAGATTCACCCGGCTGGAAAAGGCAACTCATGAAGATGGAGAGCACAAAGGGCGCAGTCAGTATACACTCAGTTTCAGGGGCCTCTGATTCTTCTGAAGTGAGCTTGCCTCATCCCACTTCTGACACCATTTATGTCAACCTCAGTAACAAACGGAGTGAGGCCCTCTAAAACAAAATGATATTTATTTGGTAATAAGGTATTGCAATGGGAATACATGTGTGATAGTAAACCATGTGCATATTCAGGGATTTGAAGGAAGACAAAGGTTTTCAAAGGAAAAATGAGGATTACATAATTGTTTTGAGATAATTATCCTTGGCTACAAGGATCAATAACAACGGTGGTGCCAGTTTGGGGTTGGACAGTCAGTTGCTAAGCAGATGTCCTTGCAGAAGTGTTTTTTTGGCATAAGGTTGTGATGGTCTTCGTGCTAGGTTCTGGTTTTCACAAGGTTGTGGTCTTTTGGAATAGTTTTTGTTACCAGACATTTATGCATGAGAACGAACTCTCCAGTTCTTCTTTTTTTTTTTTGTAAACACAAGTGACTTTTTTTTGTTGTTATTTGTTGTTGCTTTCTTTTCTTTTCTTTTCTCTTTTCTCTTCTCTTGTCTTCTCTTCTTCTTCTCTTCTCTTCTCTTTCTTTTGTGACAGTCTCCCTCTGTCACCCAGGCTGGAGTGCAGTGGCAAAATCTTGGCTCACTGCAACCTCCACCTCCTGAGTTCAAGCAATTATCCTGCCTCAGCCTCCTGAGTAGCTGGGATTATAGGCACGCACCACCATGTCTGGCTCATTTTTCAGGGTTTTATCATGTTGGCCAGGCTGGTCTCAAACTCCTGGCCTCATGTGATCCACCTGCCTCAGCCTCCCAAAGTGCTGGGATTACAGGTGTGAGTCACCATGCTTGGCCAGAAATGACTTTTTTTTTTTTTCGTGAAAGAATTTAATAGGGAGTTGATTTTGTTGTAGAATCATATCTTCCTGTTCTGTGACACATTAGAAACGTAAACTTTAGGGCTTTTTCATCTCCACAGCATAGAGGTCTGATCACTTCTGTCTAAAAACGGGGATTTGCTGGCGTATTTCAACCAGCTTCTTCAGGTCTATGTCTGAATACACGATTGCTTCTTCTGTGCCAGCTTTGGCTAGGACCTCCCCCTAAGGGTTCACCATGGTGCTGTGTCCCCAGGCAACGTAGGAGGCTTTGTCATCCCGGGCAGGAGAGGCTGTGGCCACATACACCTGATTATCAACAGCCCGGCTTCGCTGAAGCAACTCCCAGTGGGCTGGTCCAGTGGTCAGATTAAAAGCTCCTGGATATACCAACAGCTGGCAGCCTCTCTGTGCTAGATTTGTACGAGCTCTGCAAACCGCATGTCGTAGCAGATGCCCAGACCCACTCTGCAGTAAGGAGTATCAAATGTGGAGAAACTATCACCCGGACTCAACGTTTTAGATTCTTGAAATGTAATTTTTCCAAGAACATCAATGTCAACAGATGGATCTTTCTGTACTTTGCTAGTAAAGTTCCATCAGGCCCAAACACAGCACAGGTGTTATATAATTTCCCAGCATCCTCTTCAGGGATAGAGCCTCCAATGAGATATATGCTGCATTCCTTTGCTACTTCAGAAAGCTTCTGTGTGGATTCACCAGGAATTTTCTCTGCATATTCAGGAAAATATTTCGTTCCATATGGAGAATTAAAGCATTCTGGCAAACTATTTTGGCTCCTTGCGTTGCTGCCTCCTGGATAAAGCTACAAGCTCGAGTGACGTTATCTGATTTGATGGAAGAAATTTGAAGCTGGATGAGGGCCAAGTGGAAAGTGGCCATGGCTCTTCAGACAAGCACCACCTCCAGAAATGACTTTTAATTCTAACCACTTTCACAGAGTTTATCTGGTTTGGGATTTGCTCGGCTTCTTGAATCTGAAGGTTTATATTTATGTTTGTTGCCAAATTTTGGAAGTTCTCAGGCATTATTTTTTTGAGTGCTTTTTTTTTTTTTTTTTGAGATGGGGGTCTCACTCTGTTGCCCAGGCTGGAGTGCGGTGGGGTGATCACAGGTCATTGCAGCCTCAACCTCCTTGGCTCAAGCAATTCTGCCACCTCAGCCTCCAGAGTAGTTGGGACTACAGGCACACATCACTACGCCCAGCTAATTTTAAAGCTTTTTGTAGAGACAGGGTCCCACTATGTTGCCCAGGCTGGTCTTGAGCTCCTGGACTCAATCTGTTCTCCCACTACAGCCTTCTAAAGAGTTGGGATTACAGACATGAGCCACCGTACCCAGCCTCGAGTATTTTCTTAGCCTCCCTCTTTTTCCTTCTTGTTTGTTGACACAAATGTTAGCTCTTTTGTTATGGTCACACAGACCCCTGAGACGCTGTTCATTTTTTTTTGTCTATTTTCTCTCTGTTGTTCTGATTGGGTAATGTCTGTTGTTTTGTTTCCCAGTTTATGGTGCACCTTTCCTTTCCCATCCACTCCACTCTTAAGCCCATCTGCTGAGCTTTGTGGTTATTGTATTTTTTTAGTTCTAAAATTTCCAATAGGTTGTTTATATCTTTTATTTCTTTGCTCAGACTTTCGACTTTTTCATTTTCTACAAGTGTGTTTATAATTGTTTGTTGAAACATTCTTATCATGGCTGCTTTAAAAATATTTTTCAGATAATTCTAATATCTGTGCCATCTTGGTGTTGATATCTTTTTTTTTTTTTTTTTTTTTTTTTTTAAGATGAAGTGTCGCTCTGTTGCCCAGGCTGGAGTGCAGTGGTGCAGTCTCAGGTCCCTGCAACCTCCGCTTCCCAGGCTCAAGCCCTTCTCCTGCCTCAGGCTTCCGAGTAGCTGGGACTACAGGTGTGTGCCACTACATCTGGCTAAGTGTTGGTATCTATTGATTATTGCCTTTTAAATTCAGATTGAGGTTTTTCTGGATCTTGGTATGACAAGTGATTTTCTGTTGAAACTTGGACATTTCTATTTCTCACTCTTGTTTAAACCTTCTCTTTTAGCTGACTTTGACACCACTCTAGCAAGGGAAGAGGAAATAGCATATTGCTGCCAGGTTGGGGGTCAAAGCCCAGTTTCCCCCCCTGCCTCCACTGATACCTGAGGTGGGAGGCTGCTTGTTACTGCTGGGATGCCATGGGACTCCCAGCTGCCCCTGTGGTTTCCACTGACTCCCCAGGCGGGAGCAGCCGCACAATCCCTGGGTGCTGGTGAGCGTTCTGCCTCCTCACCAGGCCCCTCTGACACCACGCGTGAGGTTGTTGGGCACCTCATTATAGCTGTGTGAGGGTCGAGGTCTTGGCCTCTGCTGATCTGGGTGGGGCCTCATTTTTGCTGTGGTGTTCGGCTGGAGTAGAGCAGTTATTTATTGTCTGAATTTTCTGTCTTGCTAAGCTGCCCCTTTCCTAGTCCTCTGGTTGGAAAGAACAAGTTTTTGTGCCCACGGGTGTTTCCACTGGGGGTTTTAATTGTACTTAGTGGGAAGAACAGGGAAAAGAGCATCTACTGATCTTCCGAGACACAGGCGTTAGTTTACTTTTGGTAGCTGTTGTCAAGGTGTCCGTGTTACATGTGGTGCACATGTTGCCTTCCATTGTTTCTTTTTCTTAAGGGTGCATTTTGCTATGCAGAAATGTTTGGTTTTTAGAGACTCAAATATATTAATCCTTTTTAAAAAATGGATTCAGGGTTTTATAACATGTTTGGAAAGGCCTTTCTCAAACCAAGCTTATATATAAAAAAAAAAAAAAAACCTCCCATTTTCTTCTAGCTTTAAGGTTTTATTTTATTTTATTTTTTACATTTAAATATGTGAGCCATCTGGAATTTATTCTGGCATAAGTTGGAACAGGAATCTCCCTGCACTCCCTCCCTCTTGGCTACCCAATTGTCCCTGCTCCATTTACTGGGTAATAAATATTTTACGGTGTTAGGAAAATTCTGTTTGGTAAATGGTTGTTTATAATAGCGTTCCTAACAGCTGAGTCCTGAAAAAAGTGGTCTCAAAGTCCTGGAGGCCGCACGGAGGAAGGCAGGGGTCAGCCTTGAGCTTTCCTCGTTGTTAGTTGATGACAGTGGGTGCAGTGTGAGCCCCAGGCTGAACTGCAGGACACACTAGATGGTCAGCCTGTCCCTATCTGTGGGACTTGGATACCCTCTGGGTTCAGGAAGCCAGGGGTGGCCATGGCTGACTAGAGGGTGTTTTGAGCTGCCTTGGAAAGTGCTCCAGCTTGAAAGTTCTTCCTCCTCTATGGCCTGGTCATTGCTGAGGGTTGATCTATCCCAATTTTCAGTAGTAATAGCCCAGCTGCCTAGGAGCCTGAGCATCTGTGAATGGGAGGCTCATGACGACGTGGAGGAGTATGACAGAAATGAGCCCTTGGAGGAGGAGAAAGGAGTGAGTGGAAGAGGCCGGGGATTCTGCCTCACACAGAGGCAGGCAGAATGTGTAAGGTGGCCCCAGAAGGGATGATGATAGCAGCGGTATGTCCTGGTGCCCTGATGACACTAGTTATGACCCGACCTTTCTCTTCTGGCTGTCAGGTTTCTTCTGCTTAGGAAAGAGCACCATAGCCAGGGAGCCAAGGGATGTGGGGATGAAGAACCCCTCTGGAATGTGAGGCCTTCCCCGACTGGGCCTCAGTGGACTTTCTCAATTCAATGCAGTGTGGCCTACAAAGCTCTAACTGGGAGTAACAACCTGGGATTTGGCGCTCTCTCTGCCATTTGCTGGCAGGCTGGCTAGAAGAAAATCATTTTCCTAGTCTGGACCTTGTTTTCTTTACAAATAAAACTGGGTATTGAACTAGATAAGTGATTTTCTTTTTTAAGGCCCTTTTAAGAAATGGAAGAGTCCACAGAAACTCAGGAATAAAAGCGTTCAGTGCTAGGCAGCTGGGGTTGAAGCAGGCCTAGGAATAGGGGCTCTGGCAGCTGGAGCCACTGGACCAGATGGGGCTTAAGGTCCCTCCCGCTGGCCTTGGGCCCTGCTTTATGAATAGAGGTGACAACACCTGTCTGGAAAGGAGGGGGGCTAATGAGATGGTTGCCTGGAAAGCTAGCAGAGCTGGAACATAGGTGCTCCATCAATGAAGGGGCTGCTATGACCGCTTGTACCTTCCCAAATTCTCCCCTCTAAATACAGCTCAGCACCCCGCCCCTTCCTCTCCCTGCCACCAGCCCTCTGGGAACACTTTGCCCTCTGCATCCCAACCACAGCACGGCTTCGGGCTGGTAGCTAGTTGTTTATGTCTAAAACTTAACCACTGCAATCCAAGCAAGTTCCTGAAAGGAGACCAATTTCTTTCACAGCTCTAGATCCCCCAGGCTGCCTGGGAGGCAGATGTTCGACTCATGTCTGTGGGTGGACAAGCCCAGACCAGGATGCAGAAGAGATGCAGCTGCAGCAGTAACCAGGATGTGGCCCTGGCTTGGTGTTCACAGCACGATGCTCCTAAGGAGGGGAGGTGAATCATGGGGCCCTTGCACCTCACAGGGCAGCTGTAACAGTTAGAGAGTGCGAGACAGAAAGCCAAACAGCGTAGGACGCGACTCACCGACCCTGAGCCTGCATCTCGCCTGTGCCCACGCCTCTGCCAGAAAACCATCAAGACGCTTTCCAATTCAAAGACTCAGAATTAAGGCTGCGTTCATGTCGCTTCTCATTTATTAATTCAGTCTGTTCTAAGTTGTACAGTTATGAAAATAACAAAACCAAAGCTGGAAGCCCAGGAATATTTACACTCTCTTGGGTAGTGAGGTCAGTCTATGTTGTTGCACAGATTGGTTATGTTTGGTACCTCGAAATGTTTATAATTCAGACAAAATCAGACAGATTAACAATTTTATGTACAGTAAAACAAAAGGGGAAGTCATTCAAGTATCAAAATACAGAGACAAAGATTAAATAACATTTTTTATTACAGTTCAGTCCATTGCCACACCATGAGCAACAATACTTGTGAGCTGGCCTGGGCGTCTCACAGACAGCCCCCGTTCAGACTGGCTTTCTAATGTCTCTGCCTGCTCCAACCTGAGCGTCTCGGGAACTCCCATTAGTGTCTGAAGCTGGAGGGCCCAGGAGGGACACGGAGCACTGCACACGCAGAGCCTGTCGGGAAGGTCTTATGCGCTGAGCAGCTGGTGGACAGGGAAGAAGAGGTGGACAAGAAGCCTGTGGCTGGAACAGGTACTGAGCCCATCTGAAGTCTCCCACCCTAATAGGCTCCTTCACAGTTCAGAAACGCAGCGACAGGGTCTGCCCTTGGTGTGACCTGCACTTGGAGAAGTGCAAAAGTAGGGGCCTTCCCACTTGAAGCCTGTCCTTAAAGTTACAATAACACTTTCTAGGAAAGGGAGACTACCTGCCCCAGAGGAGAAGAAAAGAAAGGCCCAGTCATTTTCCTTTCTTGAATATTCAGAAATAAACCAATCTCTAAACAGAACCCAGGGCCACAGCAGACTAGCCAAGGCTTCCAATATGAAAATACCCTGAATAAATAAAGACGATATAGCAGCTTCAAGCAGAAGAAACACCTATGGATGATCTAAGCACAAAAGACAGCTTGAGGAGTGCATCGTAGTGTCTGCAGTTTCTTTCGGACCTGCCGCCCCCAACAGAGGCCCACTTAGACATGGCCTGGCCCCTCAGGAGGAAGACGGGCACCAGCATGTGGGCAGCAGCAGCGCAGTCTACTCTGGATGCTTTAGGGTTCCTGGTCAACTCTGGGAAGAAAGTCGAGGCCTAGTACTGTACAGCGTTAGCTCATGGGGAATCCTCACAGGCCCTGAAAGGAGCAGGAAATGAAGTGAAACTGCAAGGTGTCGAGGTCTTCGTTTAGTACCAAGAAGTGGAGGGGGGCCCGCCTCTGCCACAGAGGGAGCTGGGTCCCAGGCCCCAACCTGCTGGGCACTTAGCAGATAGAAACCCACAAGGCCTGGCCTCTAGCCAGCCAGAGACACAGCCCCACTTCTGATTTCTGGCCAACCACATGGGTTAAGAATGTGCCTAACAGTACTCCCTGCACATACACACCCACAAAGAATTTAAATTCACAGCCTTTGCGGGGAAAGAGGAGTGTTGCTGAAGCCTGGACTATTCATCCTGGGACCAGATTGACCTATGCCAGGAAAGCTCAGAGCCTGCTAAAGTGCCCACAGGAGGAACTGGGCACACAGCTGAGCCAACTTTGCCTCTCAAATCCACAGCAGTTTCCCCTGCATTTCTACTCTAGTCCAGAGGAAAGACTGCAACCCAAGTTACTTTTAAAAGCAAAGTGAGCAGTGGGAAAGCTTAAGAAGCAGAGGCGCACTAGGACGCCAGCCTGCCCCATAGGCCACTCGGGGGAGCATTGATGATGCACTGTCACCTTATTTAGCCTTTTCCACACCAGGGGCCGGGGATGAGCCCAGCTGCCGAGAGTGTAACTGTCAAACCAATAATTCAGAGAATCAAAATGAGCCCCAATCACACAGGCTGATTAGACAAATCACAAATCGGCAAGTAGCAACCTTAGCTGACCTACTCCAAACATTAACGCCCCAAAGCTGCATTTCCTGTTCTCTGACACAATGCAGGCAGTAAAGCGCCGGCCAGCCCAGGGCAGTGCTCCGGTCACTGACGGGTAAGAGGCCAGGGAGAGGCCTGGCGCTCTGGTGCTGGCTAAGACTTCCCAGCACTAGAAACTGCACACTTATCTTCATTTGGCCACTGAACCTTCCCATCGGGAACCCCAGAAATGGACCGGAAACCTTTGAGTTGCTCAGGTGCCTCTAGGGCTGTGTTCTTACAAGAAGCCTGTGTCCAGCCCCTGAAGGGGACAGGAAATTGGGCAGTTCATAAAGAGCAGCAGCTGACATGGTCAGGTTTGAAAAGCAGACGCACCGTACTCACTTCTGCCCGAGCCTTCTCCGTTCCCCTCACCCACAGGCCACCACCTTCTCTTCAGACCTGCTGAGCTGCACCCAGGTCCCATCCTGAGGACAGAGGCTGTGCAGGCTGGCCTCTGAACCAACCTCAGCTCCCCTGTCCTCTGCCCCATGGCCATTTGTCTAAAGATTGGCAGTATGACCTAGAGGTTTGAGCCAAGTGTTAAAAGTTCACTTTATAAAAAGATTTTGTTTCTGTTAAAAACAATGTGTTCTGAACAAGTCACTTCTTGACCCTCTGGAATGCCAGTCCCATCTGCTAGCGGCCTGGAGTGCTTCCCCACAGCCAAGGCAGGGCTCATTCTGCAAGACGTGGTGGTGGCAGGCCCAGGCCAAGTGGCCAAGAGGAGGTCCTGCAGGTGGAGGTGAGGCCTGGGTCTTCAAAGCTGCAGGTGAGGCGGCGGCGGTGATGGCAGTGGGAGCCTATGCCCCCACGTCTATGTTTCTGCAGCACAGTGTGGTTCCTCAGTGGCTCAGCTTGGCAGAAGCAAACAATGGGGGGAGGAAAGGGTTAACCAATGGGGCCTGCGGACGGTGGAGGAAACGGAAAGGAAACACAGCAGGACAGAAGATCCCTCACAGCCTCCCCTGGGCACCCTCCACGCCTGCTTTGAGCACCCACAGCCCACAGCCCCGGCCGCCTCTGGCTCAGCAACTCTGCTCAGGAAGGCACAAGGATGGGTGGGTGCGCAGGACCCACCCGGTTTATCGACTTGGGTTTGGACTGCCCTGGCCGACTGGCTTTCCTAATGGACCCTGCTCTGTGTGCACGGCTGCCTTCCTGTCTCCTGCCATCCAAACTGATCTGCCCACATTGGAGAACGGGGGCCTCTTCAAAGACTCAGCTCCACCATCCCAGCTGCTGAGCTGCTGTGAGGGAACGGCCTCTCCTCTCAGAGGAGTCAGGAGGCTGAGGGAGGTGTTCAGGGGCGCGCTGGACGGCGCTATCTGTGATCCCCCACTGTGAAGAATGTCAGAAAGCTCCCAGAGGACAATGGAGGCCACTTGGTCCAGGTCCCTGTCCTCCAGCAGCTCTGTTCTGTGAGGGAAGAAGGTGCGCCGTGTGTGCAGGGCACAGGCCGCCTCCTCATTGGTTCTACAGAAGGCTTTCCTCCTCAGTGAGCTAGACTCCAGAGCCAGGCCCAAGGCTGCCAGGCCTTGAGACTCCGTGGTGAAGATAGAGGGGCTGTCCACACACGTGCCACCCCCCTCCTTGGAGGGGAAGGCCCATCAGGACTGAGACACCTGCTGTGTGAGCCAGCCTGTGAGTGTTCAGATACCCAGAGCCCCAAGCGGGATAGTCAGCACGGACCCAAGGGCCTGGCGCGTATCTTGGGCCCTCACAGAAAGCAGTCTATCCCTGGTCCAGCCACATCACTGGGCTCAAGGTCTCACAAGGGCGCAGCCATGAGAGTGAGGCCAGCTCCGCAGAGAAGCGGAGGACAGTGGGGTGGGGCTGCAGGCCGGCTGTGAGCAGAGTGCTGGGGACTCTGGCACCGGGTGGTCACAGTGGTTGGTTGTTTCAGGAGAGGTGAGAATAGTCAGCTAGCTCTTGGCAATGGTGCCCAGCTGTGGCTCAGTACAGCAGACAGGAGGAGGGAGCCACACAGAGCCCAGCCCAACCCCAGGGAGCTATCAGTGCCATTGGGATTCTCTGGAGACTGCCCTGCCCGTCGGGGTTCACAGTGCCTGCCCGTGGAGGCTTCTGGGGTGCAACAGAACCCCTGAGCCCTCTTGGTGCCCACCTCAGAGGCAACTCACCCCCTCAAGCTGTCCTCAGCCCAAGGGGGAGAATTCACAGTGTTCGGTGGTGGTAGGTACGAGAGCTGCGAGTGTACAGCGTCTACGCTGCCGCCCGCCCAGGAGGAGCAGGTCCCAGTGCAGTTGGGGCCTTGGCATCAGCAGCTGGAAGGAGAGAGTTGAGGACAGCAGAAAGATCGGATGGCAAAGGCACAGTGAGACTAGTGGAGACAGGGAGTGGGTTGTTTTAGAAGATAGTGGTCTCATACTTGGTGCTGAGGCTCCGCTTAGAGTCTGGTTTGGGGTCCACAACCCAGGAGACACTGGCATGGGATTGGGCATCTTGGTCCATATCGGGTGGTTCCAGCTGCCAAACAAGGAAGTAGTCAAGAGTCAGGGAGCTCTGTGCCAGGGCTGGAGGCAGCAGGCCCCTCCCACCGCCAGGCTGGGCTGTGGCCCCTGTGCTGGGAGCGGTAGCCCTTATTCTCCTCAGTCAAAGAGCAGGCCCCTGGGGGCGGGCGGAGGAGGGACACCCTCCCGGAGCATCTTGGCGAGGGCCACCTCCAGGCACAACCTCTCTCCAGGATTTCTCGGGATTGCTCAAAGGATCCCTGTCCTACCCAGGTCTCCTGCTCTAAGCCCCAAACCCGCTCACACTGGGCAGGAAAGGGATATGGGGCTTGGAAATGTCAAGCCTCAGGTCTCTCTGGTAGGGCCAGAGAGCTCACCCCAAGGCAAGACCACAGCAGTCACCCCAGACCTCTGGAGAGAGGACACACAACAGAAAAACACAGAGGGCTGAAGCACACACAGGACAGGCAGAGGGCATCTCAGGAAGAGGGGAAAGAATGTCACAACGGCAGAGGGAGAGGCCACCAGAGGCTAAGAGCGCTCACGGTCACTTTGGGGAAACTGACACACAAGACAGCAGGAGGCGTAAAGACCTTGACTCCAGGACTAACAGACGGCAGCGGTAGGTAGGAAGGACGGTGGGTGGTGCAGGTGTGACAGTAATAACAGCGACTATCGGGGGGCAGCGGCACCTGGGGTGCAGAGCAAAGCAGACACAGACACAGGGGTGGCGCAGTTACTGGGGGCTGCCTGCGGGCCGCTCTCTGCAGCCCCTTGATGGCCTTGCCCTTGGGGGAGCCCGGCGAGGGAGGGCAGTGGGGGCACCAGAGGCCTGCCCAGGCCAGAGGAGCTGTTGCCTTTCCAGGGCGAGACCTGGCAGAGGTGGGAGACAATGAAGAGGGTCATTTCCCTGGGGGGCCAGCTTTCTGGAAGTGCCAGAAGACCCTCCTCATGCTGACCACCCCGAGCCCTTGAATCCCCGGGGCCAGGGAGGGGGGGTCTTGTCCAGCGGGGCCCACGTACTGCGGATTTCCTCACGCCGACCCGAGGCTTAGGCACCGGTTTGGAAGATTTTGTTTCAATCATCTCAGCTGCAGAGGCGCCCATTGCCCTGGACTTCTGGGCCTGCAGGGCCAACTGATAGGCCACCTCGAAGGCCTGCCCCAGCGTCAGGATGATCTCGTAGGTCAGGTTCTGGGAGGAAGCAGATCACCACTTAAGCGCCTGGTTCAGGAGCCGCTTCACCCTTGTCCTCACCCCCACCCTGAGCACACAGGCGGCATCTGGGGTAAGAAGAGAGCACTGGTTTTGAGAGACACAATTTGAGCACAACACACTGTTCCCTTCTGCAGGATTTCACGGGACAGAAACGCCAGGCAAAGGCAAACACTGCCGCCAGCTGAGCCAGGCCCCCGGGACAGAAACGCCAGGCAAAGGCAAACACTGCCGCCAGCTGAGCCAGGCCCCCGGGACAGAAACGCCAGGCAAAGGCAAACACTGCCGCCAGCTGAGCCAGGCCCCGGAGACACAGACACCCCCACCCCCCCACACCTGGTGCCACAGCTTCACACTGGATATGACCTTCCTCGCAGGGACCGCGTGTCCCCCTCTGTCTGCCTGGGAGCGCTCCTACCTCCCTTCAGCTTTTCCCTCCTTTCCCTCCTTTCCCTCTCCCTAGGCCTCTGTTGTCCCCGCTCTACACAGGATGTGGCCGGGAGCTGAGCTGTGGGGAAGGCAGGTGCACACTGCTACAAGCCCACGGTAGGGCGCCATGCCTGAGGTGGTGCTTGGGTGTTTCTTAGCCATTTAATGTAAGTGGTGCTAGTGCTTTTGTTTTTAATGTGTCACCGACAAAGTTTGTGAGTGCTGTGCCCCTAACTCCATTTCCCCTTAAACCCTGTGGTTTTTATTGTGTGATTTTTACACAGCACAGTGGTTAGGAGCATCTATGTGGCGTTACAGCAGAACTGAGTGTATGTGGGAAAAGTCAGCAACAGGTTAATGCCACTGACTGTGCTGTGTGGACCACCTCATCCATCTCACAGTGGCCCCTGAGGTGGGCCACGTTATATCCCCTCCAGACAGATGAGGAAGCAGGCAGACGTGATGTTTCCAAGCTCACACAACTAGCAAGCGGCAAAGCCTGGCTCCTCCTAACCTTCACTGGCCCACAGCAAGCAGAGGACTGGGATGGATGAGGACCTGGGAGTGTGAGGATGCCCAGAGCTGCCTGTATTCCAGGAGCCAGAGATTCTGGAAACAGCCGCTATCTCTGAGGACAGCAGAGACCTGGACCCCTCTGACTTCCTCCTGGGGTGAGGAGGCAGCCTGGAGCCACTCCCAGGCTTTGTTGCAGGTTACAGGGAACCCCTGCCTGTGGCTGTCATTTCTGGTCTGCTCCCTGTGGGCAGCTGTGTGAGGATGAACTCTCCTCGGCCCAGTGGCACCCAGAGCCGAGCCTCAGCAGGAATTTGAGGCAAGAAAATCTGCCAAAGAGGGCACAGCTGCCCTTAGGAGGGAAGTAGAGGGCATGTCTGGGAGGTGGCCCAGGCAGGGGTTGGAGAGCTAGGGCAGGGAGCCGGGGAAGACAATCGCCTTGCCTGACCTAAGAAAACACTCACCGAAAACCTGGAAAGTCAGGGGCGGTGGCTCATGCCTATTACCAGTTATGTGGGAGGCTGAGGTGGGTAACTTGCCTGACCCCAGGAGTGCAAGGCCAGCCTGGGCAACATAGCGAGACTCCATCTCTTTAAACAAAACAAAACAAAAAAGCTGGAACCCCTTGTCCCTAGTGCCCTGGGCCGGTCTCTGTTCCTTCTGTGCATCAGTCTCATCACTGTGAAAGGGGACTGGCCTGGTGTGCTGCTGGGCTCCATTCATGAACCAAACATTTGCCAGGCACTGGCCAGGGGCCAGGACAGCGCCGCATCTGTGCCCTGCAATGGGGCTGGATGCCTCAGGGCTAGTAACCCAAGCCCGCCCCGCCCGGCCCCAGGACCCCACCCACCACATCCACGGTGCTGAACACATGGCAGTAGTGGTGGCTGGTCTGCAGGTCCTTGGTGATGTAGGCAAAGGTACAGAGGTCCTCCGGGTCCTGGGCCGCACAGGAAATGTTCCGGATCTCGTGCTCTGCGATGACGTTCTGCTGGGCAAGGCCGTGCTCTGGAATTCTCAGGCTCAGGCATGCCTCTGGCACCCCCCACCCCAGCCTGTTACCATGTCACTGTTCTCTGTCCCAGCCTAGAGCATCAAGCAAAGCCCTCTTCATCTTCTCATTTTGTTTATTGGTGGGGGTGGGGGATGGTATCTAACCTTCCCCGATTTCGGTTTGAGGTCTCCACCCTTGACCACCACAACTAAGGCAGTAAAATGTTCACACCCAACCACAAGCTCTCCCCAGCCTCTCCCACCTCCCAGGGTGGGGGCAAAGAGAGAAGGGTGTCAGGTAGGTGGGATCCCACGCGGTGGCGCACAGGGGAGTCCTTTGCTCACGGAGGGAATCACACCCGTGAAGACCTGTGAGCAGGCACGTGGCCAGCGGAGCCCAGGTGGAGAAGCTAACAGCAGTCTCCACTAGGGCGGGACGGGGCTGACAGCAGGCACCCAGGCCAACAGACGACAGACATGCTTCTTGGAGAAGTGGGAAGTAATAAGAGGACTGGGGACCCTCCAGGGAGATAAGGGATGACAGAAGGCAGCCAGATTGCTTGCCCTGGAGCCCTGTGGGTCTGATGGGGACGTGGGTCCCACTCCCGCCAAGAGTCCCTATAAACAGCACACCTTGTTGGAGGCATCGATGAACTTGACACCTTTGTATGTGATGGACAGGATGATGGTGGGGATCTTCTTCATGTGCTCGGTAGATTTCTACAGGAAACAAGGAGTGGCCCTGTCAGTGCCCCTACTCAGGGCTAAGCCTCCTGGGCTTCCGCAGGTGCCAGCTTCCCTCCCATCCTTACATAGCACGGCAGGGCCCAGGCAACTGTAGCTACTGTCCCCATTGCTGCCTTCTGTCCTAGCCAGTCCCATGGCACCCTCCAGCCCGCACAGGCACCCTCCAGCCCGCAGAGATACCTTCCAACCCATATAGGCACCCTACCCGCATCTTAGCACAGGCGTCTTGTGTGGATTCTGTCCCTCGCAGATCTTTGATCAGCATGGAACCCAGATACTGTGGGGATGAGCAGTGGCCAGGCTTAGGAAATCCTGCATTTCCATGCAGGGGTGACCCAGCCAATTTGGGACTGTCCCACACTCAAGTAGTTACCCGTCCCAGTAACACCCCCTCCCCTGCCCCAGCTGGAGAGGCCCTCCATTCAACTCTCTGGCTAAAGGACCCAGAGGCCTCCATCCCTTTGCCTTAGCCGCCAAGAGTGGCTGAAGAGTGGAGAACAGCTCGCAAGTCCTGGGCCCGGCTTTGTGGAGTCCCTGCTGGGACCCAGCCGCAGGTGCCTGGCCGAGAAGGAGCAGGGAGGCCGGCCCTGCTGGGAGGGTGAGAGCAACTCACATTGGCTTCATAACCGCAGGACTCGAAGATGAGTTTCTCTGGCTGGTGTTGCCAACTCTGCACTGGGGCGTAGGGGGCTGCCAGGCTGGGGGGCCGCAGGGTCAGCTTGGCCTCGCGGTGCTCCTCCTGCAGAACACACGCAATTGGACACCTGCCCCTTGCTCCAGAGGAGCACACCCAAGGGTGAGATGCCAGTGACCTCAGCAAGTTCAGGGGTCAAGTGGAGATGGCAGGGGGCAGACCAGCAATTCAAACCCACTGCGGGAGAGGGGAGGTGCTAGCCACAGCACCGCCTGAGAGCAGGGCTCGGGAAGGACAGTCTCTGTGGTGTCCGAGACGAGTCTCAAAGGAGATGGGAAATGACCAGAGAGGAGATGGCAGAGTCTGTGGGGGAGGGCGGGGCACAGGCTGCCAGGCTGTTCTGCATATAGACCAAAGGAGAGAGCAGTGGTCATGAGACCCTGGGACGCCTTGGGGCCCAGCCCAGGGCCTGAGAGGGATCTTCACAGCTGGGAAGCCAGTGAAGCCCCTGTGCCTAGGAATGCATTTCAAATGGATCCTTCTGGCAGCAGCTGGAGGGAGGGGGAGGCCACTGCAGTCCAGGCAAGAGATGATGGGTCCCTGCCCAGGGTGCTGGTAGAAGGAATGGAGAGGAAGGAAAAGATTTAGGAAACACTGAGGCCCTCCCTTCCCAGCAGCGTGCAGAGCCTCTCAACAGCCATCGGAATTGCTGGACAATGTGTTTTCCTTTAAAACTCATGGCTGTGCTTGTAGAAAGGGAAGGGAAGTCCCCAGAGCCAGAAGTGAAAAGTGAGAGTCAGAGAAGCAGGCAGGGGTGAAGCTGAAGTCACCCAGAGGGGCCTGAGGGACACCTGCCAATCCTGTGTCTGACAGGCCAAGAAGAGGACAAAAGACAAAGCCAGGGTCCGTACAAGGCGAGAGGCAGGACAGGCAGGTCCTGAGTAAATCCAGGACTCCTGGAAATGATGCCGAGAGGGTGAGCCAGGAATGTGAGACGGGCCCACCTCGGCCAGGGCTGGAGCGGGCACCGGGAGCGCAGGAGGTGTCTCTAGAGGTGCCTCCATGGGGCTGCAGGCAGAGAACGGGAAGAACAGAGTCTGGTCTGCTGCGGTTTTGCTGGGCAGGAGGAAGAGAACGCTGCAGAGGTGAGGCTGCAGGGAAAGCAGTTCTCTGGGAACAACGCAGGTAAGCAGAGAAGGAAGGGGCCAAGAAGGAGCTCAGAGAGGCCAAGAGAGCACAGAGGGCTCTGGGGCCAGCAGGGCAGGATGCAGGAGGCCACAGAAAAAGAGTGGACATGGGATCTGAACCCCTGAGGGAGGGAAGTGCAGGCCACAGGAGTGGCCCTGGCAGCCGACTGCTGAAATGAGTTGTGCGGCCTGAGCTCGGCACCATGGGGGCTGGGTGAGCCTTACACAAGGCGGCTGGGTGTGGGTGAGCAGAGCAGGCTGGTGCCTCCTGACTCTGGTGCCAGCCCAACTGTGCTCGGGTACGGGGCAGCAAGTGGTTCTGGGAGGCCCTGTCCTGCCCAGAGGACTGAGGTAGACCCTGGCCGCAGCTCCACTCCCCACCCACTACCCCCCCTGCCCCACCTGCATCCTGAAGCGCTCGGCTCTGGAGGGGGCCGCGGGGTCATGGAGACTGTCATGGCGCCTCCTGCCTGTGTCCCCTGGAGGCAGCAGCAGGTCAGCCGACCGCCCAGTGCAGGAATCATTCTGGCTCAGCGGGGATGACGTCTGGGAGAGCAAATCTTGGCACTGTGGAGGGAGAAATCCAGGTGGAACTTGCAACCCTCGGCCCAGTGCCCGGCTACAGGTGTCAGCCAGCCCCGCTGGTCAGGACGGCACAGGGAGCGGCACCAGGAGAAGCAGCAGGGATCGAAGGGGCCAACGCCACAGGGGTGTCACACAAGTGGCACCACGCAGCCACCGTCCACTAGTGTCCCCAAAGAGGGTGGGGAAGCCACTTTTGTGTTTATAAAAGATTAAATCTTCTGTCCTGATCCATTGCAGGCCTCTGAGCATGACCAAAGCACCCTCCTGAGAAAAAATGTAGCCCTGTCAGTCAGGGCCCTAAAGCCACTGTCCCCCACAGAATAAAAACCGGGCTTTTCAGTGTCTATATTTGAATGTCAGTTGTGTATTTGGTTCCCAGAGCAAGGCTGGGCCTCCACTTTCTCATCTGTAAAAGGAGGATGAACAGGACCCACTTCACAAAGCCCCTGAGGGTTCAATGGCGTGAGACCTGCCCAGTGCACCCGAGGGCTCCCTGCCCCAGTTACCGCCATTCCTGCACGCTGTGGCCTGGGGCTGGGGGAGACCTCTTCCTCAGCCACAGGCTCTGGGTCTAACCCATTTCTGCAGTCAGGAATTACCGGCAGGAGCAACAGATCACTGGTGAGGTTTTTAAAATGCAGCTGTCTTAGCCACCCGAGCCTGGGAATTCGAACTCAGATGTGGGGGCTGCGTAGCAGGCTGCAAGTCCTGGCTGTTTGGATTTGTCTCAGGTGTTATCCGACCCAGCCCCTCCCTGTCCCCAGGCACAGAGCTGAGTTCAATGCCCAGGCACGGCCTGGTGTTTTCCTAGTATCCCCCAAGTTTTATGTGTTTGACAGGCCATCCCCAAATAGAAACGGGTGGCGGGGAACTTCTCTAAACCCCCTCTCCTGTGCTCCTCTCTCCTTGTTGGAGCTGCTTTCTCCTACACTACAGTGGTGCAGTCTCTGAAGAATCCTAAAGAATTCTATGTAATTCCTACAAATACAGAGAACAAACAGACATTCCTTTCCATCCCTCCCTGACTCACCCTCAGCTGGGAGAATCTGGGGGGCTTCTGGGGCGGCTCCTCATATGGCCTGTCTGCGAGGGAGGCAATGATGCGCTTGCGATGGCCCAGCAGCTGGACCTTCAGGACCTGGGTGATGAGGAGCAGGGAGGTGACGGGTCAGGTGGCCAACTCACTCAGTCTGCTCCAGCCCCCAGCACCCTTCCGCTGGGCCAGGCTGCCCCTAAGGGAAGCTCAGGCTTCTGGAGGGTCCAGGCTGGGCCACGCAGGGGCTACTCACGTTGACGAGCTCCAGCTCCCAGAGGTTCTTCACGGTGTCGATGGAGCTGTAGCCACTTGACAGGAAGGAATGGACGTAGTCCTGCAGCCCCAGGGAGTCCAGCCAGGAGGGCACGGAAGGGGGGCTGTTCCCATCATAACCCAGAGCCTTCACCTACAGGGCAAGGAGGGAGGCAAAACTGACATCTCAGCACTCACAGGAGAGGGACCCGAGGACCACAGACCCAGCCAGCTCACACAGACTGTGGCCAAGGGGGTCCTGCATGTTTGGGGTCCTCAGCACCTTCGAGTCCCTCTCTTCACACAGCCTCTCCTATCACTCGCTGGTCTCGGCTTCCCCATGGGGAAAGCAGGAGCCACTGGAGCACCGACAGGGCTGGAAGACGGCCCTAGCAGACAAGCCTAGGTAGGGAGGGGGGTCTGCAGAACGCCTCCACCCTGAGCTCCGCTGAGATCACGGGCCTGGAGGGACAAGAGGATATTGTGTGCCCTCAGAGCAGGCACTTCCCAAGCTCTGGGCAGGTAGAAGGGACGGGGCCACTGGACTCAGCACAAGCGCAGGGGAGAGCCTTGAGCCCACCAGCTCCTGGCTCCCCACGGAAGACGGTACCGCCCTCAAGCCCACTTGGGGAGGGGCCTGGTGCCAAGGCTCAGTGCAGGCTGGCCTGGGCTCCAGTGAGCCAGAGAGACCCTGAAGGGGGCTCTGGGTGAAAGGCCAAGCCAAGCTCCCGAGCCCGGCAGACCCCCAGAACCTCCTCATGACCCTGGAGGAGCCACTCCCTGCCCTAGGGCTCTGCTGGCTCTCCAAAGGCCTTAGGGTGTAGTGAGGAAGCAAACAGGGTTGTGTGCGGCCCTTCTGGAGCTCCTAGGGTGAGGAGTAGAGGCCCCGCCATGCCGGAGCCCTGTTCCTCCCCTGTTCATGGTGCAGGTGGTGCTAGGGAGGTGGCCCTGGCTCCACACAGGCTGAGGCTACAGGGCTGGCGACAGTCACCTTGGGCAGGGAGCGTGCCGCCTGGAGCAACTTCCGCCGGTGCTGTGGGTCACTGATGCCGATGTCCCGCAGGTCCTGCTCTTCCATCACATTAGACCCCTGAGAGCAGAAAGTGGATGTCAGGGCCCCTCTTAGATGGACAGCTGGTGGCCCTGAGGAGGTCAGGTGGGCCTTTCAGGGCCCCGCACCAAATTCTCCTTCACTGCAGGCACCAAGAGGGCATGGGGACAAGTCTGCCCAGACTGCCCACGCCCATCCAGGTGGCTCCCAGGGGAGCTGGGCAGAGCTGGGGCTCCAGAATATGCACAGGGTGCTGAGGCCGGCAGGGCACACAAGGGTGGGGGCACCGCCTGCCCAGGCCCAGCCACAAGCCCTGGCCCCCCGAGTGTGTGTCCATTTTTCTGGGGAGCAGGTTCCAGCGTCCAAGATAAAGAATGGGTGGACTTATCCCAAGGTTCCTCTTGGACAGGATTTTATAATTCTAAGGCTGTAACAACCACCTGAGGCGGACAGCTGGTGACAGGGGCGGCTACCCAAGGAGCCAGCCTCACCCCAAGAAGGAGACTGTCAGAGAAGGGCGACGTTGTCCCAGGGAGAAGGGTGGGTCAGAGCTGAGCCCAGTCCGCGCTGTTCTCTGCGGCCTCCACTGGCCTCAATGGAGCAGCTGAGGGTGGAGAGGCACACGGAGCACCCACCGGCAGCGCTAAGCATGATGAGAGGATGTGGGGATGGAGGCTGGTGCTCCTGCTGCTTTCTCACTCTATGACAGGGCTGAAAGCTGTCACCTGGTGCATCTCACTTCATGCTCACAACCTGCATGTTAGGGTCTCTGTTAATCCCATTAATCTGTTTTAATAGATGAGGAAACTGAGGCACACAGAGGTCAGAAATTTCTTGACATCACATATCTAGTGGTAGAGCTAGGATGTGACCCTGGGCAGCCTCTTTCCTTCATGCTCCTGGCCCCTGCGAGGACGTCTCTAATTACAATAGTCACAAGATAGTGTGAGCAGATTTAATTTTAAAATACACAGTATGGCCTATGATACAAAATTCACAGGTCCTGCCCATCCCTCAGCCACGGAGCCCCTTGCAGTTGCAGCTGCTGCCACTTCCTGGACGTCCCCAGAGCCCAGCTGGGCACAGACAGGCAGGTGCCTGCACATTGCATTTTCGCACAAATGCCATTCTCGCACACGCTCGGTGCCTTGTTCTTATCGCTGAATATACACAGGAGATGGTTCCGCAGCAGCGTATGTGGCCCACCTCCTCTGGACAAGCTGCAGCATCATCTAGGTTAGGAATACGCTATAATTTATTCAGCCAGTTCCCCGTTGAAGGACATTTGCTTCAACTTCAGCTACTGCACACAGTGCCGTATGAGCACCTCCCTGCGTGGGTCGTGTCGAGGCCTGTTACGAGGAAGGGTTTCTGCTTGCTTGACGGGTGTGCGCACTTAACATTGACAGCTCTTTCTGCTCTTAGTGACGCCAGCGCTCGATCCCCCACACCGTCAGCAGCACAGCAGGGAAAGAGTCTATCACTGCGGTTTCAATTTACACATTTCTTACCGGCGTAGGATCATCTCATCCAGACGTGACGCTGAGCATCTTTCCACGTTTTATCTATCTAGCATTTCCAAAGCACTCCCTCCCTACTCCATGCTGGACCTGCCCAAGCCATTTAGTAATAGGGACTATTGTGGCCGGGCACGGTGGCTCACCCCTGTAATCCCAGCACTTTGGGAGGCTGAGGCAGGCAGATCATGAGGTCAGGAGTTCCAGACCAGCCTGGCTAACATGGCAAAACCCCATCTCTACTAAAAGTACAAAAATTAGCTGGGTGTGGTGGTATGCACCTATAATCCCAGCTACTCGGGAGGCTGAGGCAGGAGAATCATTTGATCCTGGGAGGTGGAGCTTGCAGTGAACTGAGATCCCGCCACTGCATCCCAGCCTGGGTGACAGGGTGAGATTCCACCTCAAAAAAAAAAAAAAAAAAAATTGGGGCTGCTGTTATTTCCACCCTACAGCTGAGGAAGCCGAGGCCCACAAAGTTTTGGTGACTTTCCAAGGTCATATGGTAAGTGCATTTGGAGCCAGATTCAGCCCCAATGCTGTCCACATGGCCCTGCTGCCACACACTTGGGGACACCCAGAGCTCCTTTTCCAGGAGTTAACTTGCTTACAGCCTCAGAGTTTTTCTATGAAGTTGTCGGTCTTTTCTGCATAGCTACGTAGCAGTTCTTTACATAGTAAGAAAACTGGCCCGTTGCAACGGCTCACGCTTGTAATCCCAACACTCTCGGAGGCCAAGGTGAGGTGGGAGGATCACTGGAGCCCAGGAGTTTGAGGCCAGCTTGGGCACCGTAGTGAGACTCTGTTTCTACAAAAATAAAAAAATTAGCCAGGAATGGTGCTGTGTACCTGTAGTCTCAGCTACTTGGGAAGCTGGGTGGGAGGAACACTTGAGCCTGGGAGGTTAAGGCTACAGAGAGCCATGATTGCACCACTGCACTCCAGCCTCGGTGACAGTGAGCCCGTCTCCAAACAGAAACAACAATATATGTGTGTGTACGTACAATAAAAAATAAAGCAAATTAACCTTTTGGCCGGGCACAGTGGCTCACGTCTGTAATCCCAGCACTTTGGGAGGCCGAAGTGGGCAGATCACGAGGTCAGGAGTTCGAGACCAGCCTGACCAACATGATGAACCCCTGTCTCTATTAAACATACAAAAATTATCCAGGTGTGGTGGAGGGCACCTGTGATCCCAGCTACTTGGGAGGCTGAGGCAGGAGAATCGCTTGAACCCAAGAGGCGGAGGTTGCAGTGAGCTGAGATCGTGCCACTGCACTCTAGCCTGGGTGACAGAACAAGACTCCATCTCAAAAAAAAAAAAAAAAAAAAAAAAAGAAAATTAACCTTTTATCTATGAAATGAGTTAGATATTTGTTTTCTGGTTTGCTATTTATCTTTTGGCTTTTATGCTGGCTTTGCTCATGTAGAAATCTATTTTTTTGTAACTAAGTGTACCCAACTTTTCTTGTAGAGCTTCTCAGTTCTGTCAGGCTGAAAAAGATCTTGCCTGTCCAAGACTGTGTTTTACATTCTTCCTTATTTTTTCCTGTAATTTGTTTGTTTTTTTTTGAGACGGAGTCTTGCTCTGTCATCCAGGCTAAAGTGCAGTGGCGCGATCTTGGCTCACTGCAAGCTCTGCCATTCTCCTGCCTCAACCTCCCGAGTAACTGGGACTACAGGACTCCCACCACCGCACCCTGCTAATTTTTTGTATTTTTAGTAGAGACGGGGTTTCATTGTGTTAGCCAGGATGGTATCGATTTCCTGACCTTGTGATCCACCCGCCTCGGCCTCCCAAAGTGCTGGGATTACAGGTATGAGCCACTGCGCCCGGCCTAAGTTTCCTTTTTTATAGCTAAATCTTTAATCTATCTGGCAATTATTTTGATGTAAGGTGTAAGAGTCAAGATCCAACCTTATTTTTTCTCCGGCAGCAAGCTGTCCATTTCTTGATGAGCTATCTTTTTCCCCCATCTGGAATGGCCTCTATGGTATCTGAAATTCCTGTGTATTTCTGGGCTTCTTTCTGGACTTGTACTCTGTTGTGGCGGGCATTACTTTACACTTGGAAGGCTAAGTGACTTGGGTCAGCTCATGCAGACCATGACTTGCTTGGCCCCCGCCCCGTGTGGTGACTGCTGGCCACAGGAGTCTCCCCAGAGCCTGTGCATGGTGACATAAACTTTGTTCCACAGAGGACACTGCCAGCCTTAAGCTTCAGAGAGCCCAGGTGAGGAGAGCCCCGAAGCCAGGCTGGAAGCCCCCACTCTGCTGTACCTGCAGAACACACCCCTTGCTGGGCACAGGCGAGGCCTGGGCACCACTCCAGGTCTGAGCCCAGCCAAGCCACCCCCAAATCTGAGAGTCACCACAGGGTTCCTACAGCAGCTCTGGGACCAAATCTAATGTCTGCTGTTGCAGAAAGGCAGAGAGAGGCAGCCGCCTTCCCAGATGTTTTTTTTTTAAGTGGAGTGCAGTGGTATGATGATGGCTCACTGCAACCTTGACCTCCTGGGCTTGAGTGATCCTCCCGCCTCAGCTGCCCGTATACGTAGCTGGGACCATAGGCATGTACCACCATGCCCGGCTATTTCTTTTTTTTTTTTAGAGATGGGGTCTCACTATGTTGCCCAAGCTGGTCTTGAACCCCTGAGCTCAAGTAATCTTCCTGCCTTGACCTCCCAAAGTGCTGGGATTACAGGTGTGCACCACTGCGCCTGGCTCTGGCCCAGACTTTCTACCTGATTATGAGGATGCCAAAGCGAAGAGCTGAGCTGAGCCTGCCTCAAAACTCCAAGAGGACGAGAACGTCCAAGAGTGATTGCGGCACCGCAGTAATGTTCTAAACTCCTGCTCAACCCCAGCATTGACTCAGAAACCTTTGTAAGCTTTCAGGGCACCTGAAGGCTGACAGCCAGGAAAGCCAGATCCGCCGGAGACAGGCCCTTTGCTAACCAGACCTCGGCCAGCAGAAGGGCGGGCTGTGTGCAGTTTTGAGGAACAAGGGATGAATGGAAACACACAAAAATAAAGGAAATGACAGAAAAGAAAGGCGAACCGTTGCCAAAGTGCATTCCAGGACGGGTCCTCCCAATTCCTGAAGCAGCCACATCTCCGCACAGGGGGACGAGCTTGTGTGGTGACCACCCAGGGCCACAAATCCTCAAAGGGCAAGAAACGCTTCTGGAAGTTACCAACCCTCTTTACCCAGGGAGAAGGGACTTTTAGAAACCTCTTCACGAGGAGGGTCATGCATGGGGAAAAGAGATTTTCTACTTCGCCTGCTACCACGCTAACATTTACTGAGTGCTTACTAGATGGCAGGAACTTCTATAATTAGGAAGTGAATAAAGTACAACGGTTCAGCGTCCTAGGGATTGTAGTTCACAGGGATTGTCTCAGCTTGGATAAAAGCTTCACAACTCCAAGTGACATCTGAAACACACAACTAGTCTTCCAGCCTGGCCTGGTTAGGGTCCAGTCCCTGAGGAAGAGGGGACAGGGCTCCAAGCAGCCAAGCTGGGACAGAGCACTGGTCTTCGCCTGGGATCTGGGCTTATCCCTGTCCTGACTCGCTCAGACTCACATTGCCGGCAGGCGTCCAACTGCTCCCTGCTTTGCAGAGGAGAGAGTGCTCCCACGGAGGCGGCAGAGCCGGGATGGCCCCTGGCGGCCTGGCTCCTCAGCCTGGGATCATGGCCCCGGCCGGCTTTTGAGAACTCAAGGGAAGGGGACAGCAAGAAGTGCTCCCCTGGGTCACTGAGCTCTGGGCATAACAAGAGTTCCCTGGGCGCCCTCTGCGGGGCTTTGTGGGAGGTGACGCACGGCCTGTCCTGGCTCACCGTGAAGACGCAGGCCAGCGACACTGAGTTCTGACCACGGTCCGGCCTGTGCGGGGGGCTTCACACCCATGACCTGCACAAATCCGCCCAATAAACCTTTCAGATAGGAGCTGCCCACATTACACAGAAAGAAACTGAGGCTTGGAGAGCAGACTGGACTTATCCAAAGCCATGGTACTAGAGCATGGCAAAGGGACTGCTCAGGCCCCGTCTGACCAACCCCAGTCGTCTTCCTCGTCTCTTCCTGCTGGGGCAGGCAGGGTGTGCTGAAGACAAAAGCAAAGTGTGGGGGTGCGGGCAGACCCTGCCAGAGAGCAGGCACAGGACACCGCCCTGGGCTGGGGCACAACCCCTGCTGAGCTGAGCCAACGCTGCCTCCCTCCGTAGAATCCCGTCTCAGCATCACGTATAAATGCTTCTCCCAGGACCCCCCTCCTGGCCACCTCTTCTCCACCTCTCAGGGAAGGGACATTGTTCCTTTCTTTTTAACTGTACAGAATCCAATTCTTAGAGGTGAGTGGGTTCGAAATGCCAGGGCCTCCAATAAGGGAGAAACAGGGTCAGGATGTGGGCCCAGGCCTCTGGATACACAGTCCGGGCACTGTGCCGAGGGCCAGACCGACTCTGGGAGAAGCCAGCCTGGCCTGTTGGGGTTCGGTAAGGGGCTGGGTTTGTAGAGTCACCCACGATTGTGGCTGGGTGCCCTTCCTCGGTAAGGCACATGTGAAGCGTCTACCATGGTGGCTGTAATTAGTGTCACTTTCCATCAACCTAAGCCATTTGAATGCTTTCTCCTTCCTGCCAGTATCTGTCACTGGGCTCCACCTGAAGATGCAGGAGATGGCTGAAATCGTGGAGGCCCAGGCGAAGGGAGCACGGCAAGGGTCAGCCCTGGGCGTCCTGGGAGAGCAGGAGGCAGAAGCGGCAGGGCCACTGCAGGACCCACACTGCTTTCTTCCTCGCTTTCTCCGGCCCTCCGGGGCTCTAACATCTTCAGAGTCTTCCTGCCCATGTGATTTTAGAAGGAAAATATCCTTTTGCATCTTGAAAGGCATCTCACTTGTTAATATTTTGCTTAACTGTAGGTGAGGTCTTCATTCAACAAAGTGGCAAAGGCCTAGGAAGGGGACTGTTCGGGAGTGGTAACATACTGGTATAGACCCTTTCAGCCAAAGGGGAAACAGGGGCTGTCCTAAGTTACCACTGAGGGTTGCAGGGCAGCCCCTGGATGGGGAGGGACCGGCCTGGGCCTTGGACTCCCTCTGCCTCCACACTGGTTGCTGGCTGGGCTGCTTCCTGCGGCCCTGTCTACAGGATGGGGCAAATGGCAGGGCCGCAGGAAGGCTCCATGAGGCCAGGGTAGGTAGGAGTTTGCTTTGGCTTTAACGGATCTTCTGGAAACAGGACCCTGACAAATCCAAACCGCAGAGAAGTTCTGACTGGGAGCGTGTGGCCAGCTGGGGCGTGTGGCTCTGCCAGAGACCATCTGTTGCCTCAGCGGTATGAACTAAAAATAAAACCGTCAGCCCCTCAGGAAACTGAATGGACCCCTCCTCTAGGCCAAGGGGATCCCACAGAAACCTGAAAAACTGGTTCAGGCCATGATGGCAGGCGGCATTGGATCCGCCTCATTATACCCTGTCCCTTTGGAATTCAGGCACAACAGTCCCGCATTATCATTAAAGCAGAGATCCTAAGACTGACCAAGCAGACGCTGCAGCAACAAGACACTGAGTGCCAACCTGACTCCAGTTCAGATCGCATGACAGACAGCAGCCCCAAAAGAAAGCATTTTACCCCCAAATATATTTCTGTAGCATATTCTGAAATGGGCCTGCAAAGCCGCCTCTTGTGGGGAAATTTACATTCTATAGAGGATTCTCTTCCGTTTGATTTCATACATTTTAGGGAGACATAAGACATCGAGTGCTACATGTGAGTGCTATATGTGAGTGCACTGGTTCGGTCTGGAAAGGAGGGACAACTCAAAGCTGAAGTTTGGGGGTGGCAGCCTTACAGGTCACAGGTGGATTCATAGATTTTCTGATTGGCAACTGGTTGAAAGAGTTTATCTAAAGGCCTGGAGTCAATAGAAAGGGGTGTCTGGCAAATCAACCTCATTAAGGTTGATGACAACAAGAAACTAGGGGAATGGGCAGGCCCCTGTAAAACCGACAGAGGGGAAACCGCATAAAGTGGTTGGTTGCAGTTGTGTAGTAGTTAAGGACTATGGCAAGGAGTCTCAGGCCAAGGATGTCATCAAAGAGTCCTTCAAATGCAAGAAATGAAGAAATAAATCTTTGGCTCACACATACACACACACACACACACACACAAAAAAAAAAAAAAAAAAAAAAAAAAAAA
>NW_012103142.1:1950682-2037331 GCF_000951045.1 Mandrillus leucophaeus | reverse complement strand
AAAAAAAAAAAAAAAGATAAAGCTTGTGGGGACCAAGGTTCCTATTATGTAGATGAGGTCTCCTAGGTGATTCGCCCTTAGAGGCAATAGATGGCAAATGTTTTCTATTCAAACCTTTGAGAGGTGCTAGACTCTCAGCTAGTCTCTTCAGGATCAGAAAAAGACCTGGAAAGGGAAGGGGCGTGATGGGCAAGGAGGCTTTCTAGGAAGATGGGGGTTAAGCTGGGAAAGAGTCGGTGGAAGACCCAGCAGAGAGGCACCAGGCTGCAAGAGCTGAAAACCACGACACTGACACCAATACCAGTCATAGTCTAAACACAGGTGACAACTATTGATGGCCCTGTAGGGCCAGGCGCAATGGTTCAACGCCTATAATCCCAACACTTTGGGAGGCTGAGGTGGGAGGACTGCTTGGACCCAGGAGTTTGAGACCAGGCTGAGCAACATAGTGAGACCCCCAGTCTCTTATTAAAAAAAAAAAAAAAAAAAAAAGCCAGGTAGGGTGGTGTGTATCTGTAGTTCCAGCTATTTGGGAGACTTAGATGGGAGGATCACTTGAGCCTGCGGGGCAGGTCAGGGCTGCAGTGAGCTGTGATTGCGTCACTGCACTCCAGCCTGGGCAACAGAGAGTGACTCTATCTTTAAAAAAATAAATAAAATAAAATTTAAAAAAATTATTGTCAGCTCTCTGTGTTCCAGGCACTAGCTAAGTGCCTTGCACTAATCTCATTTAATCCCCTAAATAGCTGCACTGTAGACAGGGGTGAAAGCCCCATTTGACAAAGCAGGAAACCAAGAGACCGAAGTTACTTGCCCAGAGTCACCAAGGAGACTATGGCTGGAGCTGGGAGCCTGATCCAGAGCCCGCGTGCTGAGGCCTGTGGGTGGGGCAGGGACAAGGGACAAGGGACAATGGTGGGGGTTGGGGGACTGCAGGAGGGAGGTCCAGCCGATAAAAAGCAATTTGGGAAAGCAGGCTTCATTCATAGCCACAATCAGAAAGCCTAGCGTGTGGGGGACGCCACTCTTCCTGCTCTTGGCCCTCCAGAGGGAGCCTGGGAAAAGGCAGAGGGCCCAGAGCTCACCTACCCCGAACCAGCGGGAAAGGCCTGGGACCACCCTATCACCTGCCCCGCTCTGTCCTGGAGAGCCCGTGGAAGGAAGGGTTGGGTCTTGTGATGAAATCCATGGGCCGCGGTGTGGAGGGGCAGTCCTGGGCCTACCAATGGCCGGACGTCAGCCCTCTCTTGCGTCAGACCTTCACCCAAACCAAGGCCACTAGATTCTGATGGCGGAGTGACTTGGGGCTAGAGCTGCACTAACCTGGACTCTGGCTCCAGACTTTACACTCGGCCCACAGCCCCCTCCAGCCTCCTTTCCGTGTTCAGTCTGCCTGTCTCTTCTCAGATGGTCACTTTGCCATTTCTGCTGACTGCCCCATCAGTCATAGAAAAGTCAAGGCTGAACTCTACTCTCTTGGAAGAGAAGAAACGAGACAGAGCTATGGTCCTGGACTGACAAGGTGCTTCTCCCTGTAGCCCTCCAGCCTCTCCCCTCCACCACCCATTCCCTTTCTCAGACTCAGAGATCAGGGCACTGTGGGAAGCGACCCTCCCAAAAGGGGAGAGTGGGTATGTGGCGAGGAGAACCTGGACACACGAGAAATTGCAAATTACGGCCACAAGGGCAGATTCTGCTAACCAAGAGTAGGGAGGGTAGGAGGAGCTGAGTGGGGACAAAGCCACACCCTTGCTGGGCTGATTTTTGGGGCCTGCCCATTCTGGGAGAGGAGCTGCCAAAGCTTAGTAACAAACCGGGGCAGACGTGGGAGGCATGGCCGGCCCTGCCTTTCTCCCTGCCTGCTCCTCCCCATCCCCAGGCACGGGCTGGTTCAACGTGACACTGTGACACTGATGATGGCTCTGCCTCTAAGAACGTGATGGATTTCTCCTGGGCCCTCGATCTCTTCCCTACACTATAAGATTCTTTTGAGTTTCTTGAATAATACAAGTTTATTATTAGAAAAATTTGAAAATAGGCCAGGTGTGGTGGCTCACACCTGTAGTCCCAGCACTTTGGAAGGCCGAGGTGGGTGGATCACTTGAGGTCAGGAGTTTGAGACCAGCCTGGCCAACATAGTGAAATCACATCTCTATTAAAAATACAAAATTTAGCTGGGTGTGCTGGCGCCCGCCTGTAAGCCCAGCTACTCAGGAGACTGAGGCAGAAGAAATCGCTTGAACTGGGGGCAGGGAAGAGGTTGCAGTGAGCTGAGATTGCGCCACTGCACTCCAGCCGGGGGGAACGGGCGAAATTCTGTCTCAAAAAAAAAAAGGAAAATAAAGTACAAAGAAAAACGTAAAAGCCACCCATAAGTCCATCACATCGGGGGAAACATAAGGCCACTGTCCGGTGTATCTTCCTAAGTTAATTAATTTTCTTAAAAAAGGAAGACTGGGATCACTTCTACCATTTTGGTGTATTTTTCTGAGCTATATATTAGGAAGAAAACTTTAGCAAAATTGGGGTTATAGGCTGAATGCAGATAGTTTCTTTAATTTTTCTTTTTCTTCCCCACCACTTGCCACCTGTTTCTTTAACCTGCCTCTTTTCACATGCCCATCTATTGCATGTGAATATCCCCCGTGACCGTTCACTGTCTTTATGAACACCTGTGGTGACCGCCCCAACTCAAGCACGCCCGTCACTCACCCTGCCACTGGGC
The DNA here is from genome assembly GCF_000951045.1 of Mandrillus leucophaeus. Classification (NCBI taxonomy): domain Eukaryota; kingdom Metazoa; phylum Chordata; class Mammalia; order Primates; family Cercopithecidae; genus Mandrillus; species Mandrillus leucophaeus. The sequence goes on along the minus strand of NW_012103142.1, from coordinate 2,034,606 downwards.
ACTCAGGCTTCTCCGGCCTTTGCTAGTGCTGGCCGCCTGCCACCACAGGTGGTGTATGCAGCCCCCAGCACGTGTTACTCGGCACATTTGTCTGGGGTGCAGGTGACTAAACACAGACCAGGTTTCTGTTCTCAGCCAGGACCAGCTTCTGAGGCTGGGGCTATAATGGCCATGGTGTGTGGGCCTGGAGAGGAGGGGGAACACACGCTTCCTCCCAGTCCCAGGGCATCTGCTGTGGGGCTGGCCTGGGGGTGGTCGTGGGGGGGCAGGAAGAACCATCAGGAGAGGAGATAGAAAGCAAAGAGGAAGGGACAGGGCTGTCTGATACTCACCACTATGGCCCCAGATCTTAATAATGATGGGAAATAGAAGCCATGCTCCCTGAGGCCTGCGTGCAGTCACCCACCTGGGGCGAGGGCTTTCCCAGTACCAGTTACTATGTAAGGCAGCTGTGGTAGAAAGGGCTTCCAATCCCGGTTCAGCTGCTCAAGGTTTATTTATTTATTTATTTATTTATTTTGAGACGGAGTCTCGCTCTGTCGCCCAGGCTGGAGTGCAGTGGCGCGATCTCGGCTCACTGCAAGCTCCGCCTCCCGGGTTCACACCATTCTCCTGCCTCAGTCTCCCAAGTAGCTGGAACTACAGGTGCCTGCCACCACGCTTGGCTAATTTTTTGTATTTTTAGTAGAGATGGGGTTTCACCATGTTAGCCAGGATGGTCTCGATCTCCTGACCTCGTGATCCGCCCGCCTCGGCCTCCCAAAGTGCGGGGATTATAGGCGTGAACCACCCCGCCTGGCCTTAAGGTTCTTAAGAAGGCAGGGCCTGCTCAACAAGAGTGGAGCCACCTGCCAGGCAGGGTTTGGTGCCCAGCATCAGCCTGAGGGCAGGAATCAGGCGCGGTGGCTGCTTTGTTCATCTGCTCTGCCGGGACTTTGCAACAGAATTTCCCGAAGTAGCCCCTCACTGACACCTCCCCTCAACGAACAGCTGGCGGAAGGAGCAGGAACCGCTTGGCCTGGCCCACCCACAGCTCTCTGCTTTCCTACCCATACCCCAGCCAGCCCTTGGCCTCACCTCAACACATACAAATCAACAGTGACAGCCACCAGGAAGAGGCCAGTGTTACCAGTTCCCAAAGCCTCTGCAGGTGACTTCTGAGGCCCTCGCTACCTGTCGTGTCATGGGAAAGGCTCTCAAGGATGGATGTGACAGCACATGGGTTTGGGAAACTCTTCCCCGTTTCATGAAAGCACCGCCACCGACCCCTGTTCTCCCAAGCAGGTCCTTGGTGCCCCCATTCTCTCTGTGGGCAGACACGGCAGCCTTCCCACTCATCTCCTGCCTGCCATCCTGAAACACCCTCCTCTTGGAGGTCTTGGCTGAGGTCAAGGTGCCACAGTCACCCCCAAATCAGCCGTGTAGATCTGCTGGCACCAAGTGAGTCTGGAGTCAGAGGCTTGGTCCCGAGACCACCCAAAGCAGCTTTAACTCATGGATCTGAGGACAAGACAGAGACAAAACTGACCTCTGTGGCCTGCAGAGAAAGACTGCTGCCCACCGCCTTTGTCAGAGAAAGCACCACCTTCCCACCTCGCGTCCTTACATGCGGTTTTGCTGTCTGACATGATGTCACCACACGTAACACTGTGTCCTCTTCGGAGTTTATGCCTCATAAAGTAAGTAGGTCAAAGGAAGGCCCGCATGACAGACGACAAACGGTGCCCAGAAACTGCCGCAAGTCACACAGTGCGGGGGCCTGGAGAACCCGGCTCTCCCGACTCCTGCTCCAGTTCCCTTTGCCACTAAGTAGACTCTTGAGTTCTCTCTTGAGCTTCCCCCATCCAGTTTACTTAACTACCCTGGAGATTCACAGAGAGCGGGCTGGGGACGGGGCGGACAGAAGCAACGGGCCAGGCGGTGGTGGTGGCTGCACAGGCCCAGAAGAACCTGGGGGGCCTGAGTCAGTGCACGGAGACGCCCTACATCTCATTCCTTGCCAACTCCTTTCTCAGCCTTTGGTTGAATGGCTCCCAACAGGCAGTGGGTGGAGGTCTGACCTGGGCCAGCCCGGGGGTGATGCACTCGCCTAGCCTGACGGGCCCCGGGGCCAGGCTCCAACCCTGTGAGGGCACAGGGGCTGCACCTTCCTGGGAAGGGAAGACTGGGAGGTGGGAGCACTACTCCAGGTCCAGGGACGTGGCTTCCAGTCCCAGCTCCAGGCCGCCTGAGGGGTGACACTGGGCACATTACTGTACTGGGAGCCCTGGTTCCTCAGACCCCGGAGTTCTCAGATGATGACTGTGAACTGTTAGGTCTATAGCTTTGACAGAGAGACAGGGGCCCCGCTGCCCTGGCCCCTGGGCTTCACTCTCTGCCCGTGTACAATGCAGTGTTTGGCTGAGCGAGTACCTAGACATTCGAGACGCCACGAAAGACGCTTCTGCTGCTGCTCACAATGAGGCCAGCAATCAGGAGTGATGGAAGAGGGTCTGCCAGCCAGTCCAATTCCACTTTAAAGAGCAGTTGGTTAAACCAGCAGGCATGAAACAGGCATTCAGAATGTTCCCAAAGTTCCTTCTACTGTAAAGGGGACTGGAGAAGGCCAGAGCAGTATCCGGGGCAGTCAGAGGAGGACTCCTGAGTGGTTCCAGCTGCGGTCACCCTGAACGCATGTGCTGCAGTCAGGCAGTGAAAGGGAGGGGGAGCAAGAGGAGCACTCGCTGGGAACAGGCCCCAAATGAGCCTGCCCCTTGTCTCACTTGCTAAAAGGGCTGCCCTGGGCCAGGCTCCCGAGACCAAGGGAGGGCCTGGCAGAGACGGTGAGGCCCTGGTGCAGCATGAACTCCTGGGATACAGAGGAATTATATTCTTAAGTGACTACAGAATTTAGCTAGTCCAGGAGGCCGGATCCACACTTGTCTAAGAGGATTCCTTTCCTTTCCAAGCCTCAGCTCCACTGATCCTCCTATTTACGGCTCTGCTTCAATTGGGCAGGCAATTCCAAGATAGCAGTCAGCTCATAAGCTGCTGTGCAGGGAGATGGGATGCGGGTGGAGGTGGAGGCTGGGGAGAGCGCCTCTTGGCCACGACCATTCTGATAATGGTGCCCAGTGGCAGCTCGCTTAGGCTGGCAGTGGCCTCTTGGGCCTGGGGTGGAAGAAGGCAAAAGGAGGGATGTCATAGGAGGTGATGACAAGCCCCACTGTTCACGTGAAGCCGATTTAGAGGGCTAGAGAGAGAGGAGCAAATCCAGGGGACAGGAACAGAAAGGGAGCCTCAGGGGCTTGTGGACCTGGTTGGAAAGTTTCACAGAAGCCAGTAAAGAAGAAGCTTTTGGCCTCAGCTTATGCCTTTGGCCTCTCTTCACCTGTCATCTCTCTCCAACATGTAGGAACAAGTTGGCACCACCTCAGAAACAGACAGGAAGACAGCGGGGGCCTATCTGCCACGTGGCAGGAGCCTGCAGAGAAAGAAATTGACGGGAGGAGCAAGCGGCCTCCTGTCCAGCCTGGCTGACTCAGTGTCCATTTCTAACCCTTCCTGAGCCTGCTGCCAGCCTCATTCCCATCTTCCATTTGTCCAATGCCCTGAGCCACGACTGCCTGCTACACGTGGGCTCTCAGCCACGCCCTGGATGTCTAAGGTGTGCCTCTCTCAAGGGGCTTTTGCCCGGTGTGGGGCACTCGCAGAGACTGTCCCCCCATGCCCAGGGCTCAGAGACCTTGGGACTTCCCACATGTGGCTTTTGAGAGCCCTGAGGTCAGGCCCAGCCGTCTCTCCCGCCTGGTCAGGGCCCTGCCCGTCACTGCCCCCCAGCAGCCTCCTCACTCACCACATACAGGTTGGCCCCTCTCAACAGGCCTTTCCTCTCTTTGTGATCTTTTGAAGTCCCACCATCTCTACGAAACCCCTGGGACAGACAGCAGAACCCAGAGGTTCAAGGTTGGACTTGGCTCTGCACTTGGGCAGCAGCAGCATCTCTGCCATCCAGGCCTCCTCCCTCTGCTGGCAGCGCTTGCCAGCCTCCGCTGCACTTGACACTGGCTGCTCTTTTATGTGCTTCGTTTTCCCAGCTGGACCATCAAGTTCCTTAAGACACCTACGTTATTTGCTTTTCTGATTTCACATCTATTCATGGTGGGAAACGGAGAAAAACTATTACACTCCGAAGAGGAACTGAAGCCCCCGGAGTCCTCCTGAGACAGCCACTGAAAGCATCTTGGCTCACTCCCTCGCACCTCCTATGCATAGATGTTTTCTTTTTCAGAAATTCAGATCATATTGTGAATTTGTGTCCGTTTCTTCACTCAGCACTACAAGGTGGACATTTCCCCACATTAGCAACTCTTTTAAAGCGTTTTTAAATGTCTACTTAGCACTCCAGCATCAGGACCACCATCGTTTATTCAATCAACACTTCTGTGAAGGGTGTCAGGCTGAGTCTTCACTTATGAGACCTGCACTAGCACGCCCGGAGCTACCCATTTGCCAACCACCAATTACCTTCCTTCCGCGCCGATTAAATGCATTTCCTCCCTTCTCCTAAGAAAGCCCATTTCCTGTGGATAAGATTTGTGGTGAAAATGGAACCAGCTATGATGCAGGTGCAGTGTGGTGGGCTTGTGGGCTGGCAGGCTGGCAGATGTGTGAGCCACGTTTCCCTCTCTCCCTGCGTCTGGTGTCAGTTCTGCCATCCTAGGGAGCACCTGGCAGCCCCCACTGCCCTGGCCCTGGCCCTCTAAATCAAAGGCCCTTTCTGTCTGCAAGCAAGAAAGTGTGGATAAAGTTCAAGTTGCCTGCCTGTCCAGCTCAATCACCACCTCACAGGAGGAAGAATAAGAGGGCATGGCACCTGGTGGCCAGGGCAGAGGTCTTCAATTTTCTGAAGGGCTTAAACATGTCCTATGTGGTCCCAAAACGTAAACCCGGGACCAAGAGACAGAAGCCAAAGGAAACAGATTTTGACTCAATATAAAGAACGCTCTACAGCAGCCAGCACAACGCAAAGAATGAATGGTGACTTCTTTACAAGGTAGTGAATTCCTTGTCACTAAAAAACTATCATGGCAGAGACTACCTGGAAGGGATTTGGGCAGAGAGGACGATCAGACCACATGATGCTACAGTCCCTTCCAGCCTGAGAGGGAGCTGTGTGATGTGCACAAACGCCCTGTACTTCTATGACAACTCGCGGGGGGCCCTATCACAGGAGATCCCACAGCAACACCTCGACTGTCAAACAGCCTCAGTATCCAGATGCTCCTCAGACACGTCCAGCCTGGCTTCCTGGAAGCTACTTGGGCATCTTGTAGAACAGCCTCCAGGGCATTTCAGAACCAAGGGAAACATTGTAGCCTATTAGAAACCTAATCACATGGGATCCACCACAGCTAATGTGATGTAAATTATCCACATGCAATGACGGAATATTTCAATAACAGAAACGCTCCCCTTTCCAGGTTTCCTTCTTTTTTCCAGGCTGCTAAAACATAATTTGCCTGACAGCCCACCTGGTCATTCACACGTGGTTACTCAGGATGCTGTGCGCAGGAGGCCACTCTAGGTATCTGAGGTTCCAGCTCAACCGAGGCGTGCTTGACGTTCCTTCTTGTACAGACTCCACCTGCCAGCACTGAGAGCCCCTGGAAGGACTGAGCTGCAGGCCGCCCTCAGTGAGGGTCCTTCCAGCATAGAAACAGACGCATCTTACAGACGCCCTGCCCTGTGCATGAAGCTTTGGCCCAAGGCCACACTTCCTCAAAGGCCTGCTCAGCTGCTCTCTGCTCCAGTCCTACGGAGTCTCGGGCTATTCAAGGGGTAGGAACCCTGTCCTTTCTAAAATCAGCAGAAGGAGGGGTGGGAAGCAAGAGCTCAGCCTCTAGCATCTTGAAGTACAGGGAGGAAACACCCTAAGACCACCCTCACTCGCCCATCTGACAGCCAGCCTGAGGAAGGGGTGAGCTGAGAGAGGGAAGGCCCCTCAACGCTCCGAGCCAGGGGCCAACCTGGGTCCCCACGCATGGCTTGAGCCCCCGCTCCATCCCGAGTTTGTCATCCTTCCCCGAGGAACATGGTGAGTCAGCAGTCAGGTCACAAGAACCATAAATATTTTAAAAGAACCATAAATATACTCAGTTTAACTTTTAAAAGAACCATAAATATACTCAGTTTAACTTTTAACAAGAAAAAAAAATGCTATTTTAAAACTTAAGATTTCTAAAAGCTGAAAATTAACTGTCCCAAAGCTGGCTTGGGAAGGGTGCTCTGTTGCACATCACAGTATCTTTTGCCTTGGAGCTAGAGATGGCTCTGGGTGAGGTGGGTCCCTCCTGGAAGCCTCAGGCCAGCTCCTGGGCAGGCCACTATTCAGGAGGCCCCAAACACAACCTGAGAACAAAGCGCAGGTGGTGCGAGCTGCGTGCTGACTCTGCCCCCAGCCCTCAACTGAGGCAGCAGAGCAAGGCAGGCAGAGGAGACAGATCCCCTCAGAGCGAGTGGGTCTAACTCAACCAAGATGACTAAGGCTAGAAGGTGATGTAAAGCACATAGGTGGCCACACCCCCATCCCTGTATCCATAGAGAAGAAAGAGGCTGTGCAGCAGAGTGGCTGGAGCCGGATCTCCAGATCCAGAGCACTGGACGCACATTTCCACCCTGCCAGCGACTGACAGTGTGACCCTGAGCAAGTGACCTAGCCATGCTACCTCATTTTCTTCATCTGGGCAATGGAGGTTAATACAAGTCCACATCCCAGGGCTGCTGGGAAGACTCAATGAGCTAATTCATGCAAACCACTAAGAACGGCGCCAAGCACATAGTAAGCACTAGTAAGAAGTGTCAGTGACCAGCAGTGAGAAGTGTCAGCGATCATGATCATTAACTTCGGCTCAAATGCCTGCTCCTGGGGGCAGGCCCGGCCCACGCAGAGGCCTCAGGAAGGGCTTTCAAGAGAGGGACAGTGACGGGTACCCTGCTCAGAGCTACTTTTCTGAAATGACAGAGGGTGCACCAGATCCTAAGCCAGGGTCCTAACTGGGTCCCTATTCTGTAGGGATCCAGATGAAACACCCTGGTTTCTCTTTTCTTTTCATTTTTGGCCCTTTGTGTTTTGTGAAAGAGCTTCTCAAAGCAACCAGTCCTCCAAGCCATCAACTCAGCCTTTCCTCTGGGCCATCTCTGAGGCCACGGGTACATAAGGCTGTGTAACTCTGGACTCTACCCCAGGCTCTGGGCCTTGGCTGGGCAGGGAAGGGGTCTTTCTGCTGGAGGCAAGGCTCCTTGCTTCAGTGACAACTCACTTGACACGAAGTTTTGAGAAATAAATAAACTCCTCGTACCCAGCCTTGATGGGTACACAGCCAGGGAGGGGACACAGGGCTGAATCAGGGACCCCCTTCTTGGGATGCAGATCTGCAAAGAGAGCTCCCTCCGGGGCCGTTTCTGGGGCGGAGGGAGAGGGAGAGTTTGGGAAGAAGGCACATATCATCGGCTGACTTCCTGGTGTCTGAGTGACCTCGGTGAGCTGTCCCCGGGGTTTGGGTCTACGTACTGTTGCAGACTCCTGTGGGGCCAGAGGGGAGGCCAGGGAAGCTTGTTTCCACCGAGCAGCACCCTGCCATTGAGGAGGCCTGCAACCACTTACCAGGAAGCGGACATCGTCAAAGCCATTCAGAAGCAACTTGCTCTCATACTGCTGCAGCCCAATCGACTCCAGCCACTCCCCGACACTCTGCTCCAGCGTCCGCGAACCTGACGAGAGAGGAATCGGCAGACGCTTGAAAAGGGAAAAACCATTAAGGCGGTAGCAGCGGCACTCAGAGGAAGACAGATGGCATTGCCACATCATAGTCATTACCATGAAACAGCCAAACTATATACAAGAGACCAGAGAGCAGCGGACACGCAGCTCCTCTTCTGTGTACAGCCAAGGACAGGACGACCTGGTGCTGTCCACACACTGCCCAGCCTCGGGCAGCTGCTGCCCACTCACACCCCCAGGTCTGAGCTGCTCCAGGGCCACGGCTGCACATGCACCATCTCTGCCCACAGGTCGGGGGTGGGGGAAGCCAACCCCCAACAGTCTCCAGGTCAACTCCTCATCAGCGTACGCGCTGAGACAGTTCAGAAAGTCTGTCCCCACAGGCACTAGAGGGGGCTGAGGGAGCTCCTAAGTGCCCACAAGCCCCGCCGCTCCTCTCATCCATGCAACTTCTGGAGCCCCTGCGGGGCTGTGGCGAGGGGCAAGTTCTGCGACCTTGCAGCATAAACCAGTCAGGAGAGAGCACACATCTTCATGCAGCTGAGGGACACAGGCACACAGCGAGGGCTCCGGGAGGGAAGCAGCAGCGGTGGCTGTTCACCGGAACGCAGCACATGCAACACAAGCAGCACAGAACACGGCAGGGGGAGAAAAGAGACTTTTACTTGTTTTCCCCCAGCAGTCCCGGAATAAGCAAACCATGGCCACCGGCCCTTTGTGCTCAGAGGCTCAAGGCAGCAAGGGGCTGAGTGGGGCACATGGGCCGGGGCTCGGGGGTCGGGCTCAGGTGTGGCTCTGCTGGGACGGCAGCATCGCATTCCGCCGCGCTGCGCGGCCAGTGGGCCAGGAGCCTGGTCCACAGCTAGACTCTGGCAGTTGGCGAGCAGGGCGTCTCCTGGGCCAGCACGCCGTCTGAAGTGCTGCTTTCTTGGGCTGGGCTGGCTTTCAGGGGCTGGGCATTCATTTTCCTCTTCTGATAGCAGCTGTTCCAGTGACTCACCTGCCTGCTCAGGTAGAAAGCAGGCAGGCAAATTCAGTTCTTGGGTAAAGAAGACAAAACCCAACCAGATAAAAGAGAGAAAAAGGAAGTGGTCCTCTGTCAGCTGAGCTGTGGCGGCTTAAGTCTATTCACGTCCTGCGCTGCTCTGTCTTTGGCGGAGTGATAAAGACGGCCACAGTCGTCCCAGGGTCTCCGGACCCTGGCGCTCTCCTCTAAGGATGAGCAGGGAAGGGAGGACATCTATTTGCTCCTCGGTCAGGATGGGGATCGTGGTGGTGCAGGGAGGACAAAAGTTCAGCCCTTTCTGGCAGACCTTGGATGTTCTGAGCTGGATGCCTGAACCCCAACCTACTTCTCTGATTCTTGTGGGCAAGAACGGACGAAAGAAGGAAAAAAGAGAAAAGGAGGAAAAAGAGGTACAAGGAAGGAAAAAGAAGGACCAACTATAAAAACATCACCTCCAGTGAACTCCTGACACGGTGAAAGTCATTCTGCCGTTCCCAGTACTTTCTGCCCCTTGGGGCAGGACAATGCCAACTTCCTTGGTTATCTACAAGACCCTGGTGACCAACTGTGCCAGCCTCCACTCCCTCTCCTCTGTCTCCTGCAGAACAGATGGTGGTCAGGGACCCGGCGGCCTTCTGGATGCACGCTGCCGCAGCGCTCCAAGATGCTGAGTCTCGGGGATACTTGAGCTCCCCTGCCCTTGAATGGGGAAGTCTGCTCCAGGAGCCTACGTGGCGGGTTCTTGTATGCCCATGAAGTCAAGTGTCCCCGGGTGCTGATTCATTCTTGCTTGTAATCCCCCAGCCGGGCAGCTGTGGTCCTGCCTGCTGCCGGTGGATGTGTGCGCTGACAGAGCCGCAGCAGAATGCTTTGTCTAAAGGCTCCTGGGCTCCACGCTGCCTGCTGCTGGCTCCACAGTCCTTGCTCACTCTCGTAATGTCTGGCCCTCCCCTTCCTCCCCTCCTCACCCTCCCCCTTCCAAGCTCAGGAAAATACATCAGGGATCGGACATCACATCGGAGCAGAAGCGCCTGCTGCTGTGGCTGCTGAGGGAGAAGGAGACAGCAGCACTAGCATCAGAGCGAAATGACAGATTTCCCAATAGCCGATGTTGGCTGCACAAATGCATATGAAGGGCGGAGATGTGAAACTTTACCTCCAGCTCCAGGGGCTGGAAACAGCCTGTCAGGAAGAATAGAGAGGGACTGCTCCTAGAGCTTTGTTCGACAGTTTCCAGGACAGCCAGGAGAGGACAGAGGAATGACCAGACCCAAAGGGCATAGCCCACAGGTAAGTGACCCCCCCACTTGCCACATTAGGAATGACTGTGCTTCTTATAAAAACAGGCAATGAAATAAGGCCGTTACACTTGATGTTCCTCAGGTGAGTATACCAAACCAATTGGGGACAGATTTCTCTTGGGGTCTGTTAGAGCCCAGGGGAAGTGCTCCATTCCTACAGCAGGCCACTCACACTCTGGGGGAGAAGAGCAATGGCCAAGGGCAAGGGGGAAACCAGGGCCAAATCCCAAGTACAGATGCAGACAGGCAAAAAGATAAAACAGGTACAGGGACACAAGTCCAGGGGTCACCCTCTAAATATGCTGGGAGATACTGGTATCCCAACAGGCTATAGATGAGCCCTGGCAAAGAGAGGGTTCTCATCAGGCCCCGGAAGGATCCTGCTTGACCAGCTACTCAACACCTAACACAGCTGGCTTTATCAGAAGACAGCCAAGCAAGTTCCCTTTTGCTTGACGGAGAAGGCCTTTGTTGGCAGAGCCAGAGTGGCGCTGGCCAGTGGGGAGGCATACCCTCCTGGACTCCTGAGAATGGGAGTTGGCACAGGGATGAGTTAGCTGCAAACGCTTCTGTTGGGGATTCAGATAACTAGCTCCAGTGGTGGCAGCCCAGGGGCCTGTGGCCCTAAAACAGGACTGAGACTCCAATGCTGCGGTCGTGCCCTTCAGCTGGGGGTGCGGGCGCCTCTGCAAAACCAGTGGTGCTAAGCAATCCCACACTTTGTGCAGGGCTGCCTGCTGGAGGGCCTGCTCCTCCTCTACCCAGGCTAACCCCAGAGCCCAGATCTTTTCTCCCTGATCCTGACGCCCAACCCAAGGACAATCCGAACCCTGATACTGACCAGTCAAAATAAACAGTGATTCCGTTTTGGTCCGAGCCGAAGACGGTACTCCCTGAGATCCTGGGGAAAGCCCCCTCCTGACCCATCAGACAGGATTCCCGGGCAGGCCTGGGCCCATCCTCTCCATGCTTCAGCACCTGGCAGTGGTGCAGACACAGCAGCCTGGGGCTCTGCAGCCCGAGCGGATGAACCCTCTGTTTAGGTGGTCCCCCACAGGTGCCTGTTCTTGACTTTTCCAAGCTGGACTACAGAGGATGGTTCAAGAAAACGAGTACTAAAACAAGACTGTGTGCTGGGATCCAAAAACCCAAGGGTAGAGACAGACTGCCTCTCTACACTCATATGGGTTCATGGGGGACAAAAACTGGTAGGCGGGCTGGGCGCGGTGGCTCACGCCTGTAATCCCAGCACTTTGGGAGGCTGAGGTGGGCGGATCACAAGGTCAGGAGATCAAGACCATCCTAGCTAACATGGTGAGACCCCGTCTCTACTAAAAATACAAAAAATTAGCCGGGCGTGGTGTGGTGGAGGGCGCCTGTAGTCTAGCTATTCAGGAGGCTGAGGCAGCAGAATGGTGTGAAGCCGGGAGGCGGAGCTTGCAGTGAGTGGAGATCACGCCACTGCACTCCAGCCTGGGCGACAGAGTGAGACTCCGTCTCAAAAAACAACAAAACAAACAAAACAAAACAAAACAAGAAAACTGGCTGGTGGGATCAGACAGAAGACCAGATGTCAAGGGAAGAGCTCAGCATTAACCCTTCCAAGGGGAGGGCTCTTCCCAAGGTGCTGCCACATCTCCCGACTTATCAAATCCAAGAAGCAATGGCTGTTTCTGACTCAGTTCTCAAGCGCATGCAAGCGATTTTGGCTCCTGCTCCTTGGACACAGAAAGTAGAAAGCATCCTCAATGGAACTAACTGTTATCCCTCCCATCCCTGTTGTCAAAGCACAGCTTTGAAATGGTAATAGTGTTTGTCTCAGTCCTGAACATCCATTTCCTGCAAACACTGGACCCTTGGAAAAGCCTACAAACTACAACAGAGTGTGAGATGGCTTGACTGAGTTGTAAGCAACAGATCCTGAAAACAGATCCACAGATTTAGCCAGGAAAGCCACCTCTGCAGACTCCAGCGTAATCCAAGACTGACGAAAACAGACCAAGCTCAGCTCAGCCCTCTCTGCTAGCACCCAGGGAAACATTGCTGCTGGAGGGATGGTGGCTCTGGGAACCAGGACTGAAAACTGTGGAGGGAGGCCAGCCAGCGAGCAGAAGCCTCTGTTCTCTAGGTTTCTCGATATGAGTAAGTAATGATTTCATGGACAAAAGGAACACAGGGCCGGGCGTGGTGGCTCACGCCTGTAATCCCAGCACTTTGGGAGGCCTAGGCGGGCAGATCACGAGGTCAGGAGTTCGAGACCAGCCTGACCAACATGGTGAAACCCCGTCTCTACTAAAAATACAAAAATTAGCCAGGTGTGGTGTTACATGCCTGTAATCCCAGCTACTTAGGAGGTTGAAGCAGGAGAATCGCTTGAACCCGGGAGGCGGAAGTTGCAGTGAGCCAAGATTGTCATTGCACTCCAGCCTGGGTGACAGAGTGAGCGAGACTCCGTCTCAAAAAAAAAAAAAAAGAAAAAAAAAGGAACATCTTTTAACTGAAGTATTTGTATCTACTACTCATTCACAGCAAACCTGTGAGGTTGACACTATTATCCAAAGGTTGCAGATATGGGGTGAGGGGTGCAGAGACATTAAGTGACTTGCCAAGACACGTATGTCTCTAGAGCCAAGATTTGAACCCAGGACTGTGAGGCTCCAGAGCCCAGGCCGTCCCCACCAGGCCCCATGGTCTATGATGCTCCTTTCTCCCTGATGTGCACACTCAAGCCCACCCATCAGACTTCCTGCCCAGGGCCACAGAAGCCCATGAAGGAACCAGAGGTGTCACTTGAGACTGACAGGTCAATCCTGGATGGAGCCTCCCGAGTGAGCAAGAATTTCCACCCCTTCAGTGCAGAGAGGCATTTCCATGAAGGTGAAGACAGGCCAGGCTCCCGGCTGGGCTGCTTTCAGCCTGGATGCCCGGGTGCCCGAACCATCCTCGAATGCTTGGGGGAAGAGGTGTGAGACCTGCTCTGAGAGGCACGTTCAAGAGCATCTCACCTGAGAAAGCAACACAGTACAATCCTATTATCAGATAAAACAGCTCAGATGGCCTCCCCGTTCCACGCTTCAAAGAAAACAGAAGCTGACCTCACTACTAGGGCTTAGAAAAGAATGACCAAAGTAGCAGTGATACAGTGTAAGAATGGTAAGTGACGAAGTAAACTGAGTCAGGCACAAGGAGCTGTGGGAAGAGGAAACAGCACAGTCACCCTCCCAGGCAATTCACATGCATGCTACGAGTCTGAGACCCCGGTCTAACCCAGTGCTCTGCCACCATCACGGATGAGACCCTTGAGAGCCATCTTGGAAGCTGCAGAGACCAACGCTGAGGTGCACTCCGATTTAGGCGCATCTAAGAAAGTCCATAAAATAATGAATAAGTGACGATTGTTGATCTAAACATTTTTCCTAACAGGCAGCTTAAAATTCATTTTGTACCCTTTCCCCTCCCATAGGTAAAAGGAGTCGCGGCTCTAAAAATAACAGCAAGATGGGGCTGTCTAGGTATTGGGGACTGTGAATTACAGGAGCATGACGTGGTCTGAAGCTGACCTCTCCCACCCGCTGAACATCTGTCTTCTGTGTGAGAGGCAGGCCTGACCCAGAAAGGAGCCAGACTGCCGGGTTCTGTGGGGAAATGGCCACTTGGTACGGTACCTGAGATCTTCTGCCGCTCCTGAGAAAAGTCAATCCCTTCTCCAATAGAACTCATGATTTTCTCAATCTGAAATGGAAGAAAGAGCAAAGAGGAGAGGTAGTCAGGCTTGGGGTAAACGTTGCCAGCTCACCACAGCGCCAGTGGGGGCTGACCTCCAGGTCTCTTTCAGATGCTTCCCAGCACCAGCACCAGCCTGCAAGGTATCAGGACTCTCTGCTGCTCAAGTCTAAGACAGGCCTTCTCCGGCCCCAGCCCACAAGGTCTGAAGTACTGCTCTGAAGGGAGTGTGACGGTGACAGTCTGGGCTTATTAGCTGCTAGAAACACCGAAGAGCCTCTCCTCCAAGGCATCTCTATTTCATTCCCCAGCAGTTCTCCCAGACCAGCAGAGACTGGGGAGAGGCCGCAATCACAGGCCAGGCCTGACCATTTCATTGCTCACGCTAACATTTCAATTCCATGAGAGTGGCGACTTTCCATGCTACCCTGAGTGCCCAGGGTAGTGCCTGGCAAATCATCAGCATTCACCAGATAACTGACACTGTATGACCACAAGCTCTGGGGAGTGAGGATGATTTCCAGAGCACCTGCACACAGACACCTCTGAGAAGGAAAGACGAGGCAGGCACTGATACCCAAACAGAAGACCTTTTGCTTCTTGGAGGCCAGCAGTCCTGGATGGAGCGCTGCGTTCAGGGGATGCGATGGGGCACAGACACCTGTCCCTCTTCTGGACCACATCAGAGAAAGCTAGTCTCAAAGCATCCAGTGGCTCTAGCACTGCCCCCAGTATGGACCACCTGTCCCAGCCATCTGGCCTTGGTCACTCTGGACCAGATCCAGCCCCCTTCCCCAGGAAACCTGGCCAGGGGCAGAACTAGGCAGTGGGGAGCAGCCGCCTTCTCTTCTTCCCCTCCTCCTCCTTTTTGGGTTGCAGTGATAATGAGCTCATTCACTGCTCTTTTTCCAAAGAAATGAGAAAGAGGACCTTTTGTACCAGGGCTTGGATGCTCTTTCCTCTAAGTGCAAGTAAGGAGCCTGGGTCAGACAATCGGAAAAACAATTCTCTAGCCAGCCGGCTGGCAGACAAAGCCGTGCATCTGACACCCAGCAGAAGAGCACAGAGCAAGCGCCACCTCTCCTCGGGCAGCTGGGGGTTCGGGAAGGTATCTTCCTCCAGCCACAGAAGTGACTGCTGGCTCAGGCTGTCACCTGACTGCTGTTAACCAGACTGCAAGCTCCTTCCCCGAGCACAGCAAGGCAGAGGGAAACAAATCTGAACCCAGGAGCAAACTGAGGCTGCGTCTCTAAGCACTGGAACCAGCAGCCCAGAAGCACGGGAGGGACAGTGGCAGAGCAGGTTGGCTCTGCCCCTTGAAGAAAACGCCTCCCTCCACCCCCATCACTTTCTTTGGCCCTGTTTCAAGTGCTGCCTCCTTCAGCAGGGGCAGCATGATACAAGGGAAACTCCCCAGACCTCCCAAAGCTTCCATTTATTGTTATTTTTATTATTCATTTTTTTTTAATAGAGAAGAGGTCTTGTTATGTTGCCCAAGCTGCTCTTGAACTCCTGGACTCAAGTGATCCTCCCACTTTAGCCTCCTGAATAGCTAAGACGACAGGTAGGTGCCACCATGCCTTATTATTTTTAATTTTTTAATTTTAATTTTTTGAGGCAGGGTCTTGCTCTATTGCCCAGGCTGGAGTGCAGTCATGTGATCACGGCTCACTGCAACCTTGACCTCCTGGGCTCAATTGATCCACCCACCTCAGCCTCCCTAATAGCTAGGACTACAGGCATGCAACACCATACCTGGCTAATCTTTTGTTATTTTTTTGCAAAGGCGGGGTTTCGTCACGTTGTCCAGGCTGGTCTCAAATTCTTGGACTCAAGTGCTGTGCACCCTGGCCTCCCAAAGTGCTAGGATTATAGGCATGAGCCACTGTACCTGGCTATTTTTTCTTTTTTGTAGAGATAGGGTCTCACTATGTTGCCCGGGCAGGTTTCAAAATTCTGGGCTCAAGTGATCTTCCTGCTTTGGCCTCCCAAAGTGCTGGGACTACAGGCGTGAGCCACCGTACCTGGCAAGCTTCCATTTAAAATAGATAAAAATGAGGATGATACTGCCTTTGTCCAGGGTTGTATGGATTAAAGGTACCATGTACACAAAGCACTTGGCTGAAGGTCTAGCTCACAGTAAATGCTCAATAAAAGGTTAGTTTGTTTCCACTTCTGCTCTGTTGTCCTGTGAGTGCTCCAGCCCAGTAAAACCTATTTTTAAAGTTGTAAAAATATTTTTACTTACACTTATTTTTTGATACATTCACATGATTCAAAATTCAAAAGATACAAAATGTTATTCAGAGAAAAGTCTCCCTTACCCATCTCCCAGTTGCCTCTCCTGCATTCTTCTATTCTACTCACATGCAGAGCTTACCACCACTGTAGACACCAATGAGGGTTGGCATCCACCATATTTTATTTGCCTTGTCACCCGCTGGGCCTGGCACATGGTAAATAGACAATCTATTGAATGAATCTGTGAATGAACCAAAGTGTAGTTTCCATTTCTTTAGAGTCTGCACTGGAAAAGCTGTTCTCCACAGCCATGCAGCGTGCCAGGGGAGGAAAGGGCTGAAATGGTGGGGTGACTTCAAGGTATCCTTTGAAATAAAGTCATATTATATATTTCATTAGCATCATAATCACTTAACATCCGAAGCCCCAGTTGACCTGTCCAATCAGCATCCCTTGGTGGTACAATTTGTGAAATTTTGCCAAAGGGCCTTTTGGCATCAGAGTGAACAGAGTTGAGCACCCCCGCTGCTTCTCCGCTCTGCTCTTTCCTGCTTGCCCCGGGAGTCACCCACTAGTCAACTGACATAGGCCAGCAGAAGCCCAGGTTTTTAAAATTTTTTTTTGAGACATAGTCTCACTCTGTCACCCAGGCTGGAGTGCAGTGGCGCAATCATGGCTCACTGAAACCTTGAACTCCTGGGTTCAGGGGATCCTTCCCACCTCAGCCTCCCAAAGCGCTGGGGTTACAGGTGCCTGGCCCAGAAGCCCGGGTATCCAGAGAGGTGTTCCAGGCTGCAGACAGGCTGGGAAATGCTAATGGACGCTCTCAGAACGATTTTGCCCAGGCTAGGAAGTTGTTTTATTGTTTCATGAACTGCTGTGGCTAAGTCAAGCTGAGCTGGTTCTAGTTCCAGAAGAACTCAGGGTCCTCGGCACTGGACTCACAGCCTGTAACCCTGGACTCCTTCCTCAGCACCTGGAACCTGTCTTGGTCGAAGCTCAGGGCCAGGAGGGACAAGGCAGCAAAGAGGTCCTGTTTGGGCAGAGATTGGCAGGTCCCTGCCCTGGCACCAAAGCAGGATGTCTGGAGCTGTGGTCTGCCCAAGCCCTCAGCCTGAGCTGTGGAGACAGGGAGGAGCTGGAGCTCATCTTTTCTCCTTGCTTCAAACTCACCCTCATGGCCCAGAACCAGCAGAGAGGAAATATGATCATTTTAGTCTAGACAAAGAAGAGCATTCAGACACAGCAGATATCATTCTGATCTACACACTTCATGCAGTTTAACCTCCTAGGCTTGAGTTAAAAAACAATCTGAATAGGCAGCTTTCCCAGAAATGTTCTGCATTTCAGGGGAAGAGACAGGTTAGATGTAATGGAAGGGAACCATTTAGTGTTCTCCTCTTTTTCTGTGGTTTTGGATGAGTGACATTTTTGGAGAGAGATGAGAAATGGCCATGCTTCCTTACTACTGCACTTCACGTGAGCTGACTGAAAACTTACACTTGTGTTTGTTAATATAAGGTCTTGAAAGTTATCACCATAATGGACTCTTGTCTTCACAAAATGCTTGGAAATACTCCATTTTCAGAAAGTTTTCAGGATGACTCTGTTTAGACTATTTTTCCCTGCCAGGGCTGTGAAAAATGTATTCCCCATATGGCTGAAAACAAGAACAAAAACAAACACTGGAGATACTGCTGCTCAGGCCATCTGACATCTGCTTGTTTAGACCACAGGATTCTGGTTGCCCACGGGCTGGTGATGGGAGGTGGAGCTCTGCATGGAGAGGCCTCCATCCCCCATCACCAGGCGGCAGAGCCATGCAGATGACACCCAGCTTTCTAATAAATACTGGGATTTGAAGGAGGGGGAAGAAAGAGTTTTGATGGGTCTTCTGTATGCCAGGAAGTGTGCTGGGCACAGGCAGACCTCAAGCTTTGGTGCAACTTGGCTCCAAGGCCCGTGGGAAACCTCCCTTTCAGGAGGTGGTACAAGTCACGGCTGTGTGCAGGGCTACCACACGGGGCCAAATATCAGGACAGCAGGAATCAGTCTGGTCAACGTGTCTAGAAGTTGGGGCCCCACGTAGAGGAGGATGGGAAAGGAACCACTTTCCTTTTACTTTCCTTTGGTGTAAATGGGAGCATGAGAGAAGTTTCTACAGCTGACTTGGCTCCTGACATCAGACATTCCCTCCCAACACCCTTTCTGCTGCCTGGGAGTTGTTGGTGCCTTAGGACCCCCTGGCAGTTGGAAAATACACACGGGTCTCCTTAGGCCTGAGCCACTGAGCCACGGGGCCGGAGACACCTTCCACCTCGCCTCTTCCACCCAGCACTGATGACCTTACTGGCCCAGAAACACCTTCTGCTTTGCAGGATTACTTCCCTGATTAACTGTTTTATGGTGTGTCCCAGAGACACTGAAGAACCATTGAGGGTAAGAACCCTGCGTCACGCTGTTTACTTTAGGTCCCACCATATGCCTTGTACACAGCTAGCACACTGGTGGTGTTCGATGATAAACGTTTGTTAGCTATTGCTAATACACCGGTCACTTTTACACTAACAGGGAAAGGGGGAAGGCAGCCAACAGTCTCCCTCTGCACTAGTCTGAATTCTCTAACTCCCTTTCCCTCCTCATTTTTACGTTTCTCTGACTCTCTGAGTTGCTGGCACAAGGCTGGCACTCCTCTAAAGCACCTCACACTCCAAAACTTCCAGCTGATCCCTTCTCTGAGCAATCCTGCAGAGCCTTGACTCGCAGCCAGCCAAACATTATCCCACTTTTCATGTGAGGAAACTGAAGCTCTCCTCCATGGGCACTCCCAAACTGCCCACAGAGGGCACTGCACTCACTTTCACAGGTGCCACTGGCAGCCGAGCCTGCCTCCTGCTGCAGGGGGGCAAAGTGGCAGACCCTCTCCTCTGGCCAGATGGCCTTGCTTGGACAGTGCTCCCCATTCCCAGGAGCAGGGGGCCGAGTGGCTGAGCCACAGCCTCCTCAGCCTCACCAGATGCTCTGTGCCCATCCCATCAGGCGACTGCTGACGTCAAAATCGGTTCCTTAGGCTGTGCAAAGAACTCTAAAGACTGCTGACAGCTGCACTCCCAGGCCCAGAAACCACATAAGAATTCATCACCATCTCTGTCTTCTGCCTCTTAGCAGCAGACAGGCTCTCAGCCTAGAGTGGGCTTTGATTCCACATCTGAAAAAGGGTCACTGGCCAGGGTCTGGGTGATTTTTTTTCCTTCTCCTCCCAGACTGAATTGCGCATGGCCTCAGGACAGACAAAGACGGATTGAAGTAAATTATTTGTCCTGATTTTCTAACCTTGTCAACTGCTTTTAGGAGAGGGAGGCAGAATGGGGTGGGGGAGGGGAAAGGCGCATGGCAGGGAATGAGTAACTATCTGCCAGCGGGCTCAGGGCTGTCCTTGCCGAGGCGACCAGACATGGCCGCTAACAATGAAGAACTCCTTTTCCACAGAGCGGGCTCGGTCTTCACTTCAGCTGTGTCTCACAGGGCGGCACTCAGGTTGCTACCATGTTCATTGCTGTGTCCCCCTACTTCAATCCCCTTTACATCTTCACCTTCTTTTTCAACTCCCCTTTTTCTACTAGGCTGAGAGACAACAGAGCTGTTTTGTTTCAAAAGTGCTTTGTCCGTCTTCCCTGACAAAGGCTCCTATTAAAGCCTGCCTTTTGTGTTTGCCCCAGGCTACGCTGGTGGAGAGAGGAAAGCCAGGGAGCTCTGGCTTCCAGAGCACGGTCTCAGGCTCTCACCTCCCACCTGCCCCCTCATTTTTGTCTTTCCTATACCTCTTGGGTTGCTGATATTGGGTCTTGCTCCCTGAAAGCACCTCGCACCCCTGAAAGCACCTCGCACCCCGCAACTACCAGCTGGCCCTTTCCCTGACCCAGAGGTCAGGGCTTAGACCCACATCTGCAACTTGACAGAAAGGAAATACATGGACATGACATGAACATGACCGGGAGGACATACGTGGCCCTGACTTGACATGACGTGAAGGAAACACACGGAACTAATACTTGCCAAACGACCTTCTCATACCAGAACAGCCTACTGTAAAAGCAATCTTTTACTCAAAGTGCCAAGAAACTGCTGAAAGAATAAAAAAGTTGGGAGACCTAGATTCCAATTAACTTTATTATTGCTTGCCACATAACTCTGGGTTATATGCCAAGTACTGGCTTTAATAAGTGGGTCAAGAATCTAAAAGATTAATGAGGATTATGTATTTGGGTTCTAGTTCAATGTACACAATCTACTTTTCATCGAGGAGCAGGCTTATATTTTGGCATGGTGGGGAGGGGTGAGGAGGAAGTACACAAACCTCAGAAAGTCTGCAGTTACCTAAAAACACTGGTTAACCTGCCACTTGGTCCTTCAGGCACCCCCACCAGTCTCCAAGTAACCTTCCCTCGGTCTGGTCCTTTCACAATCTGAATGTCATTACGGCACACTGCTAGTCTGGCTATGGATAAAACCAGGCCAAACAAAACATCCTAAACTTCCACTCAGAATCAATTTCCTCAGTAGTGCGGCCAGGGAAATGGGTCTTAGCTCCTCAGATTCTACAGGGGAACACCTGTCTTATAATATCAGGGTGGTCAGATGTAGGATTCTCAGCACCGAATTATATATACTTAAGGTTTAAAAATACATACATATATACTTAATACAAATACACTATCAGGATCCATCAGTCGCCTTGAGATTTCCTGCAGTTTGCCACTCCTAATTACCTCTGAACTTGCGAAACAGGAAGAAGGTGGGTAAACGAAGTTGACAGAGTCCCTAAACTTCAGTTTAAAGCACTAGTTAAAAGCTTTCAGATACGACCTACGAAAGAGCACGTGCCGCAATGATTCCATTTATATGAAGTTCTAGAATAGGCAAAAGTAATTGAGAATGGAAAACTACCAGAAGAGGCTGGGTGAGGACTGGCTGGCTGGGGAAGGCACTAGGGAACTTTCTGGGAGCGACAGTAATGTTCAGTATCTTGATAGGAATTTAGGTTAGACAAATGTATGTATTGGTCAAAACTGATGGAATAACAGACTTAATAGATTTCACTTTGTATAAATTTTACCCCCCCCCCCCAAATAACTATACACAAACATCAAACTCCAGTTAATCATATATATGTTAAAGTGTTTGGGGATGAAAGTACTGATGTCTGCAACTTACTTTGAAATGCATCAAAAAATAACATGATTGCTAAGTGCACTGAGGGGTAGACAGATGGATAGATGCAATAAAGCTCGTACAGCAAAATGCTAATTATAGAATCCATGCCCTACGTGGTGGATATACAGGCATTCACTATTCAAGTCTTTCAAGTTTTCTGTAGTTTGAAAAGTCTCATACTGAAATACTGGAAAAATCTTTCAGGATCAGATCTTTTAGAGGATAATAAATTGTAAGATTAACACTAGTCTGAGTTTCATTTGTGATGAACTCTGCTCAACATGCTAATAAGCAAAGACATGCCCGAGAGGCGAAGGAAACAAAGAGAAAGGAATGTGGGAAAGTCGATGGCACCATTATTCCCTGTCACAAAGCCTTCTGGGGTAAGGGCTCTCAGCACAGCTTCTGTGTTGTGGTGTGGCTTTCTCTATTTTGGAACCCAGGCTAACCCCAGTCTTGACAGTCTGAAAACTCAATTATCAGTGTTCCCAGGATGAGTAGACCCTGGGAAACTGGCTCATATTAATCAGGGTCAAAAGAAATTGATCCCTACATCTGAGAGTTCCTTTAGCATGGTAAGCAGCACATTAGAATACTTAGCTAGTAGAATATGTTTGTATCCTCTGTCTCCTGAAATCAAATAAAATTACAAAATCAAATACACCTTCAAAATTCGGGACTATGTGAAAGCTGTGTGAACTACGCTGAAGGTTCATTCATCTTTCCTGAAAATAGAATTCATGTGCTCACAGCAAGGTCGACCACCGACCCTGAAAGCACTTTTGTTCAACAATGTGAAAACTCAAGACTTGCAGGGTGTGAGGTTCTGGGCTGGGTTCTTTCAGTGGGGTCCTTGCTGCACTAGGCACCAGCTGACTGCCCTCCTGGTGATTCAGTTCCTCCTCACAAGCACCCTGGTGGGGAGCTAGCATTCTTCCCACTTTAAAGAAGAGAAAAGCAAACATGAGAAAATCAAAATAACGTCCATGGGTCACAGCACTAGCCATATGTGGGCATTGCTCAATTCATTATCTACCTAATTCATGGTGTCCAGCTTGTTTCAAGCCTAGCTTTCACTCTATTAAAGCTCAGCGTAGGATTTCAAATGCACTGGATTGAGAACATTGGAAAGGCAGTGTGTAGGGGTGGAAAGAACAAGGACTTATGAATTAAAAACTTGAGTTCAAGTTCTGGTTCTGACACTTAATTAGCTGTGGAACCTTGGATAAGTCATTTAACTTTGTTGACTTTCAATTTCCTCTTCTATAAGGTGAAAAAGAGTCCTCACTCATGGCATCATTGCTATGGGCAAATGACCTGACTTCTCTTCCTTAAGATTCAGTTTCCTCAAACACAAAATGCACATACCAACAGAGGCCTGCTGTAAAGATCTGACACAATGTACAAGAGGTCTGAGTGCAGCCTTTGCTTTCAAGGTAGGGCTATAATGAGGAGTTAATTTATTATGACACAAGTCTGAGCAAGCTGTGCATTGCCTAAAAGACACAGTTTTGGTGTAATTCATTCATTCCCTGAATGACATCATCCTAAAAGGCAAGGTTCTTGCTGCTGTAAGCACGGATGGTGAGATCTGTTCCTCGTTCAAAGGTAAAGCCTGTCTGCCTCTGTTGCTGGGGGATTTTAGTCCCTGCCATTTCCCAGGGCCATAACAGGAGATACTGCGCCTGTTTCCCTCTGTAACTTGACCAGATGCCAGCCTTACTTACTCTGGGAAACATCTGTAGTCCTGGTAAAACTACAGATGCCAGGCAAATAGTCCACACCACCCTCCTCCCTTGCACGTTTCAGTTTACAGCGATTAGACAGGGCTTGTACTTGCCATTCACATTCATCTGGTTCCAAAGTAAACAAAATTCTATCTAAAAAACAAGTTAATCAAAACCCAGGTTCCTTTGTTTTTTGTTGTTTTGTTTTAAAAGATACACCAGAGGGAAAGGGCTTCCTTCTGACAGAGAACGTTTAGAACATGCTGTGTGAACAATAGCTCACTTCCTGGACACTCAGCTGGAGGCAGCTTCTCCATTCAGGACAAAACGTTTTCTGTGAGGGAGTGACACCTTTCTCCAAGGCAGCTCTTGGGGTGCGAACCAAACAGGAGGATCCAAGACAATACTGAAGCGAGGAGAGGGAACAGCGTCTCAACTCAGGCCTGCTCCTTCTCATGCAGGCTGTGGGTCGCCTCCAGCCCCTCACCTCAGAGACAGCTGGCTCCCACAGGGCAGGGTCTGCAGGTAGCGAAATGCCTGAGACTGTGGAATCGGCTTTGCCGCTTTCAGCAGCGCTGCTGTGAGCAAGCAACTTGTTCTTCCCACACCTCCGTTTGGTCATCTGTAACAGGGATAACGACACCTACCTGGCAAGCCTGTTATCGACCTCCGCTTAAGCGACCTGCCAGCGAGCTAACTGCACGCCACCCCGTCCCTTAGTAAGTGATGCCAGCGGACGGTTATGTCCACACTGGGCAGGCTCGCTCCCCACACCATGATCTTCTGCTTCCACACACTCAGTGTTACCCTTACCAAGAGTCAGCTGGGGTCATTTCCAAAACTGCTTAGGATGGTTGTATTTGTTGATGAAAATAGAAAATTTAATTAAACATTACATAAATTATGAAACCAGTGTAAAAGAACCTTTCTGTGACAACCAAGTAAGTACTTTGAAGAGACTTAATAATGAGATCATTTTTTAAAATGTGCTCTTGAATTAAGTGTGGTTGGGGAAGTTGTAAAAAATTCCAAAAGAAATCTATACTCAGCTTGCTTCACAAGTGGTCAAATTCTGGCTTTACTTTTAAGAAGCAAACTGGAAATTTTCGTCAATGGTATTTTATGGATGTGGTTCATGTAATAAAAGGAAGGCAGAGAACCCCAAATCAGCAGATCTACATTGGAAGAAAGGGCCCAGCTCCACATCAAAAGGGTACACATCAATCCATTTGGGGTTAAATTGTTTGATTCTTTTTTAAAAAATGACTTCCTCCATTAACAGGGTTTTGTTTTTAACCAAACCAAACCACCCTCATCCCAAGTGGCCATGTAAGAGGCTTCTACTGGAACAATGGCACATGCGGAAAGCCTCTGGAGGAACTGGCAGCAGTGTCTCATAAACAAGATAGTCGCTATGACCGCAGAAACTCTCAAACCACCTTCACCATCCAATAAGTCAACTCCCAGAGACACAGAACCCCTCTCTGGCTGCTTTTTCCTAAAAAGTCTCTCCCCTGCGGGGTGAAATTTTCAGCTCTTCTTTCTTCCTCATCGAGGTTTCTGTTTGAACAATGCCTTACACATTATTGATCACTGCCTCTGTCCAGGGCCAGCTAGCCAGGCCATGATCTCCAGGTTACAGACCACAGGCATTAGCAAGTCATGGGCTCTCATTGTCTGTCAACTCAGGTGACCTCACACAAGTCAAATTTCCAGCTTCTATTCATCTGCATATGGCAAGGGGTGAAAAGAAACTGCCCCCAGCCCACCCAGTTCACAAGCTGAGTACACAGAGACAGAGGGTCACTCAGTTAATTAAGACCCTTCTCCCCAACACGGTCCTCCTACCTACCCTGACAGACCATAAAGCACGGAGGCAAAAGCAGGGGGAATCCTCCAAGTCTCGCAGACATATTCTGAGGCTCAAGGGCATCCAAGGTCATCCAAAAGAAAATGTCTGAGCTAGGAACCAATGCGTGCCCTGCCCCACCCACAACCCCATCACAGACAACAATTAATTATGGAAATGGCAACCTTATGTCCCCCAAATATAACCATGGAGGATACAACGATTAGAAACATTCCACCGGAAGGAAAGGTACATGGAAGATAATTATTTTCAGTTTCCTATGTAACCCTCACCTGTGAACAGGGATGCTAATGCCTGCTTCCCAGGATGGTGTGGGGAGGATGAGATGACACAGGGAGGGTGGCTGGCACACAACAAGCACTGATGAGCACTGGTGCCCTACCTGCACCCTTTGTGGACTGATTGCATCTAGGGTTTGTGCTTTAGAATTCTTGCAGCAGAGGCAACCTGGCTGTACCGCACTGATGCAAACCTGCTCACGCATACATAAGGTCCGAGGACGGTTCCTGGTCTTTTGACACATGTGCATGCCTCTTCAGCTTCTTTTGTATTTCCCACTAGTGCTCCTATCAGGTAAAGCACTGGGTGGGCTCAGTCAACACCCAGTGGATAAAACAGACAAAGAGCTTTTAAAAGTGGTTATACCTTAACTGATTTTAGGGAGGGATTTGTTTAGGACATACATCTTTCTTGGATCTGAGATTTTTCCTGAAGAGAAAATGAGAGGGGGGAAATGTGGTGGCTAACCCAACAAATGTGTGGCATCTTCCCACCTGACATTCCTCCAACTGCATCCTTACTGCCTCACTGCCCAGTTCCTGTGTCAATATCCTTTTAGATCAGCCCCATGCTGACCTCAACGACAAGGAACTGTGTTCTTTCCTCTTTAAAAAAATGAAATGTTTCTTAAATTCCAAAGAACGTATTTTATAGTATTGTGATTTCAACAACAATAATAAATGACCCATTCACATGCCTCCTACCTGGTTTAAGAAATAGAAAATGCCCTTCCTGGGATCACTTCCCACCATTTCTCTGCTCCTCTGAGACCACACCATCCTGAATTAAATGTTATTATCCTCTGGCTTTTCTTTAACCTACCATCTATGTCAGTATCCCTAAACCATATAGGGTTCTGTCTTTTTTTCTTAGCCAAGCAGACAGGAGCACAACTTGATGTCCTCAAAGTAGCCCAATAGGTTCTGGAACCAAAGTTCAGATTGGTCACCTCCCTCTGGCTGGCAGGAAAATGGGAGGCCACAGAAGAGCTCAGCATCTGAAGAAAGGGTGGTGCTGGCAGGCAGAGAGCAACAAGCCCTGGTTTCTTGTTGGGCTGGCAGTGTGAGGACTCCTGAGAAAATCCATTCCCTATATGGGCAGCAACATGCAACAGCTGGGGGCTAAATGTCAGGTTAAAGTATACAACCCCATGGGATTACTAGAAAGAACACAGCCTTTTCAAAACAGGCCAGTGAAAAGTGCCTATTCCAGGAAAGGCCCTGTGGACTTACACTCTTGGGTTTGTTGGCAAGTGAGTCTTACAAGTTGCAATTATGGAGTGTACAAATTTTCTCAGGAAAGACATCAAGAAAAGTGGCATGAAGGGAGAGGAAAGGCAGAAAAGATGGCCATGCAATCCTCTCCACTTTGTGGGACCTTTGCAGTGGGAGACCCCCAAGCTGCCCACAATTCAAAGGCCATCTCCAATCTCAGCCTGCAAGAAGATTTCAGAGTAATTACAGCCCACCAGTCTCAGCTGTTTTGTAAGCGTTGATTGCTGCCAACAGCTGTTCTCTAGGGGCTTTGTGTATGTGCTAGGAGGTAGGGCCCTTCAGAAAACGAGTGGAAGCCACAACCTCAAGACAATATCTAGAGAGAAGGCAGTCAGAGGAGCCAAGGAAAGAGCTAGTTTATTAATGTTTGACCAAGACCCAGGACAACTATTATTTTTAGTATTTCTCATAACTTTATAACATCCCCATTGTTGGCTATTTATTGGCTATTTTCCGCAAACCTCTCAGTCTCCCATTTTTGTTTTAATATGCAATAAAATCTTAAAAGGGGACTGTGTGCTTATTTCAAACACAGCAAAACTGGGGAGACACTAGAAAATATTATTCCTTCCCCAGAGTTCTGGGATACAAGGGATGAGGGAGGACACAGTGGAGGCAGGCACCTGGACAGGTGGGCCAATCCCTGAGGTCTATGAGAGAGAAGAAAGGGGTGAAGGGGAAGCCTACTGGGACCCCAGAGAGTCCCTGGCTAACGGCCAGAGGGTCCCAGGCTGGGCTTCTAAGCTCCACTGTCAGTCAGGGCATAGGAATCTTATCTTCGAAAATTCTGCCTCTTGTAGAATCAAATGCTTGAGTAATAAGTGAACTGGTGTAGAGAGAGTCTGAGACTGAAGGAAATAATCAGTAAGAGCCTTGTTTTTCTCAAATACTTTTGTGCTCAGGCCATGTGTGTCTGTGTGTAGGCACATACATCAGAATCTCAAATATGCTTCTACATAACTGAAAATAAACAGGATGGCTCTGGTCAAAACTGTGAGGTTCAAAATCTCAAACTCCCCTTTTTTCCTTTGCCCCCAGAAGTGGGAATAAGTGAGAACAGCTGGTACAGGGATCAACAAACTCGGCCCTTGGGCTCTCACCACCAATCAGTGGAAATGGAGGAAAGGAAGACGAAGGTCACAGGAGGCAGGCAGCTGCAGATTCAGCAAGCAGGGCCTCAGACATCATCCACACGACTCTCTCAGTTTTGCAGATGAGAAAACTCAGGCTTGACGGGGCTAAATAATTTAACGAAGTTAACAAGGCTGGCAATACAGGGCCTAAACCTTTCTTGTTGCCTCTCTGCCAAGATACTCCACTGATTTTGCAATTGAGGAGATGGCAGAATATGGAGCAGCCCTTGATGAAGATACTTTCTATGGCCTGAGTTCTGTTCCCTCACATTTCATATACTGAGGCCCTTACCCCCACTATGAAGGTATCTGGAGATGGGGCCTTTGAGAGGTAATTAGGGTTAGAGGAATTCATGAGGGTAGGGTTTATAAGAAGAGGGAGATACATATATTCTGCCATGTGAGATTACAGTGAGAAGGCAGCCGTTTCTAAGCCAGGAAGAGGGTCCTCGTCAGGGGCCATGCTGGCTGGCATCTTGATCTTGGACTTCCCAGCCTCTAGACCTATGAGAAATAAATGTCTGTTGTTTAAGCCACTCAAACTATGGTATTTTGTTACAGAAGCCTGAGCTGTCTAATATATGACTTAGGCCTCTCGAGGGCTGAGTACTGAAGGAAAAAGACCTGAGAAAAATGATCTTTCTCACCCTTCCTTCTCTATAGCCCTGGGCAGAAACACACACTTGCCTCTTTCAGGAGAATGGCTTCTGTGCAGAGCACTGTGCTGTCCCACTTCAACAGGGACACAAGTGGCAGTGACCCCTTAATTTGGTAACTTTTTGGGCCATTTTCCTTCCTAACTGGGAGAAACAGAAATGTTATAAAGCTGTCAACTTTTTACCAAGGGAAATGACTTTAAAAATTAACAGGATGGGCCAGGCATGGTGGCTCACGCCTATAATCCCAGCACTTTGGGAGGTTGAGGCAGATGGATCACCTGAGGTCGGGAGTTCAAGACCAGTCTGACCGACATGGAGAAACCACGTCTCACTAAAAATACAAAATCAGCCAGGTGTAGTGGTGCAGGCCTGTAATCCAGCTACTCGGGAGGCTGAGACAGGAGAATTGCTTGAACCAAGGGGGCGGAGGTTGCAGTGAGCTGAGATCGTGCCATTGCACTCCAGCCTGGGCAACAAGAGCAAAACTCCATCTCAAAAAACAAACAAACAAAAAAGTATGAGGGAGATCTTTGTAGTGAAAGAACAGTTCTGCATCGTGATTGTGGTGGTGATCACATGAACTTACACATGATAAAAATGCATATAACCACCCCCCCCCCACACACACACAAAGTACATGCAAAACTGGTGAAACGTGAATAAGGTGTGTGGATTGTTCCACAGTCAATCTCCTGGTTTTGGTATTGTATTAGAGTTAAATAATATAGTACCATGGGCAGAAACTAGGTGAGGGGTACTAAAAAAAGGACCTCTCTGTACTATTTCTATAACTTCCTGTGAATCTATTATTATTTCAAAATAAATTTAATAGAGAAAAACATTTAACAATCAACATGAAAACTATTCCTTTGTTTTATAAAAGAAAGAACAACGGAAGCATAGAAAAAAGAAAAAAGGCCAGGTGCCATGGCTCATGCCTTTAATCCCAGTGCTTTGGGAGGCTGAGGCAGGAGGACCTCTTGAGGCCAGGAGTTCAAGACCAGCCTGGGCAATACAGCAAGACCCTGTCTCTACAAAAAAACAAAAACAAAAACAGCCAGGCATGGTGGTGCACACCTATAGTCCTACCTAGTGGGGAGGCTGAGGCAGAAGGATCACTTCAGCCCAGGAATCTGAGGTTATAGTGAGCTGTTGTCACACCACTGCACTCCAGCCTGGGCGACAGAGTGGGACCCTGTCTCTAAAAAGATAAAATTAAAAAAAGGGAAAGAATGAACATAATCAGAATAAAGGTGGTTGGCAATCAAATACCATCAGCACCATCACAGCACTCTTCACTGTCCTTAACTTTCTCCTTTCATCATGGACCGGTCGAAACTGTATTGAGGACTATCTCAGTAAGAATGCACAGTTCCAGTTTCCCCATCTTCACCACTGTGGCACGCAAACAACGTGCCAGCGGACCCACCCACAGGGAGGCCAGGCATAAAGCTCCCTTTCTTCCCAGCCTGACTGGCTTCTGACAGTTCTCTCAGCCTAGAGAAAATGGAAAACAACAGTAGGACAAGGTGGGGGTGTGGGTTGCAGTTAGAGGAAAGGCACAGGCTGGCAAGAAATTTAAGTTTCTCTTCTGCCTTCTATTCCTCTTACCAGTGCCCAGAACCCTCTGCTTTCCTTTTCTCCTCCCCCAGAGACAAAGAGACCTGATGCCAGCCATCTATGTGCCCTAGGATTTTTCATTCACTCCATCCTGCCCTGTCCCTGGCCCAGACTCTGAGACCCAGAGTCTATTCTCATAGTGCCCTCTCCCTTTTCTTGCCACCACCCTTGGCAGCTGCTCTCAGCCCCCGAGTGCTTGCCTGCCCATGTCCCCTCCAGAACAGGAACCCCAGGGAAAACCCTTCCTGTGCCAAGAGTGACAGCACTGGTGCGCCTCAAAGACCTGGGGGCAGTGTACACATGAAAGCCTGAGAAGCCCCAGCCCAGGACCACTAATGGGTGGTAAAGTAGACAATATGCATTCGTCATTTCTAAACCCTCCTATCTGCCAGTTTCCAACTGCAAGCACCTGTGACTCTGAGGATTCTCTCAGGCTGCCAGAGCCCTCTAGACCTACCTGTACACTGGGTAGACTAAAAGCGAGAGGGAATTAATGTCCTGTCCCTACTCCCACCAGGTGAGCAGCCCTCATCCAGACTGACTGGAAGTGGTAGATAAATACCCCAGCTCCCTTGATCTAAAGTAAGTTTCAGTCTCCCAGACTTCCGCAGCAGGTCTAAGCCCCAGGGCCCAAGGGGTAACCTGCTTGATAACAAATCCTTTATTGGTTTCCTTTCTTTCTCACTCCCCCACTCCCCTACCAGTGCTTCCTGGGATCACCTCCCAAATAAGCTATTTGCATTTAAATCCTGCTTTTGAGATTTTAAAACTCAACCAGAGATAGGTGGTCACAGGGAATCCTAACAATTGGGAAATTTGAGCCAGAATTTCATATATGAATGAGTATATTTCTGTGAGTGAAGAATGTGCATCTGTGTAATTAGGGAAGTCACCAACAGTAATGACTGCTAGCAGATACTAAAAAGCTATAGGGAAAAACTATAAAAACTTGATTTGCCTAGGTAATATTCATTATAGCCATTTATATGAACTACTTTTCATTTGCCTAATTACCACTGGCACAAGAACTACCATGTATATATTAACTATGTCAGATAAAACTTGCATTACATTTTATTTGATTGCTAGTGTTATGTGATCCCATGCCTGGTTCTTGCGTGTTCATAACCAGGTGCTCACATGCATAGTCTATTCACCAGTAGAGGGAACACTGTTAGGACCTGGCTCTTAAAGCCTTGGTTCTCAAACGTCAGCGTGCTACCTGAGGAGCCTGCAAAAACATTACCAGGCCCCAGCCCCAGAGTTTCTAATTCAGAAGGCCTGGGGCAGGAGGGAAGAATTTGCATTTCTAGCAAGTTCCCAGGGACAGGTGATGCTGCTGGTCTGCAATTGCCCTTTGAGAAGCACTGCTTTAAGATACCACATGAGAGAAAGAAGGAACTACAGGGTTAAACTTGCCACTCAGCATTAGCAACATGAAAGGCTGACCAGTCTGTCTACTGTTTCTACAAAACCGGCAGAATCTTCTAACACCCTAGATCAGTCACTGAACCAAAACCGGATTTGGTATGTGGACAGTTTAAACCAAAAAAAAGTTGACATAACTGTTAAACAAATCTCGAGAGACCTGGGTTTGCTCACTTATTCAACAAGTGGGTATCAAGTACCCAGTCTGCGCCAAAGATGTTGCTTTGCAGCAGAGGTTTGGGCGCTGTCAAAGGTCTCTGAGTAAGTCAGACTGAGTAAGTCAGACTGAGTAAGTGAGACTCTGAGTAGGTCACATCCTTAATGGGCTCAGTTTCCTAACCTGTAATGAGAGAACTCACACTTAGGGAACCTTCTGACTCTGATGTTTTACAATGAAAACCAACACAGCATCACAGCTCAAAGCAAAAATATTCCGCCTAGTTGCCTGGGCAGCACGAAGTCAAACGTGAGTAAGATCCTAGACGCCAATCCTAGATGCCCCAACAGGCCAACTGTGACAGGACAGGTGAAGCCCTGGCAGCAGTCCTCAGTCCCAGACCCTTCCAGCTGCTCAGAGTCCAATTCAACTCATGAATGCCCCAATTAAAGGTGCTGCCAAGGTAAGTTAGTACTATGCCCAACACCAACCAAAGAATGTAAAAGCACCCAGCATGAAATCCATGTTCATAATTGGTACTCCCCTGATATATTATGACATTTAATCACTCCAACTGCTGAAGGGAAAACCAGAGCCATTCACTAGAATTAAGGATGCTATGATAACCTCCTCAACTGGGGTTTTAAATGAACCTTGTGCTAACAGCTTTCCTGCTCTGAATGCAAAGCAGGAGGCAAGCGGAGAGAGGTGGGGCAGCCACCTGTGAAGGGCAGTCACTGAGGACACTGCTCTGTATTTCCAAGAGGCCTGGTTTCTGAATGAAGCCAACAAGCACTGGCCTGCCACACTCCACAGGGAACCGGCAGGAAACACTCTTGTTTTATTCTGTTTAACAGACAGACAAACTGATATGCAGGGATGACTAATAAATCAGCTGTGGAACTGAGAAGTGAGGCTGATTCCTGACTCACCCAGGTTGGCAACCTCTAAGCAGTTTGCAGCCAGGCTTGAGGTAGAACTCAAAACAAACATCTAGGAGACCCATGTGTCAATGTGACATGAGGGATAAACAGGTGGAAACAGAGGCCAGTAATGGCCATGTCAAGAGGGATACCCAGGGGATGGGGTACATTTACCCACCTATAAGCTCAACAGCCTCCTGCCAAGCCAACACCAAAAAACAAACAAACAAACAAAAAAAAAACAAATGCTTTTACATATAAACAACTAATGTTTTCTTAGTCTTATTTAAGGTATAAATAAAAGTATATTTTAGAAATTCTTTTTGTTGATCTAAGACATAAAACAGGTAAAACAAAGCCAAACAGTGAAGCACATCATTCAGCCGAGCCCCCGGCCCCTACTTCAACCAGACTGCTTCTCTTAAGCCTTTTTTAGATAGAATTCAGGAGCCACTTGACTTCCTTCAAGGAAACTTCCTAAGAGAAGGAACTGTGTCCTTTAACTCTACTCCCTGCACCCATCACCTAGCACCAAGCCTGACACACAACTGGCACCTAGTAAATACCTGCTGATAAAGTAAAGCGCATGGTCCAGGCCAGCCCGCTCAGCCACTGGCAGTGCAGCTGAGAACAGGGCTCCAGGGAGGCCCGCCAGCGCGTTTCTGCCTGTTACTCAGGGCGAGGCCGTTCCCAAGCCAACATCCACCACTTACTCACGGGTAATGAGTCCCACAGGCTATCACCACCAATGTCAAGAGAGCTGTTTCCCTTACTTGTTGTAAAATATCCCCTTTAAGTTTTTGCATCTGGGTTTTGGCTCAGGATGCCAGGATTCGTGATCAAGGCTGTCCTTAGCCCATGTGTCCTTCTGTGCTGTTACAGGGATCAATCATCACTCAGCTCAGGCTTCCTCTCTTCAGCCTCACTTTTGTAGATCCGATTGCCTCTGACCATGCTCACTTCAGATTTATGATGTTTCATTTCCTTTTCTAGCACAACAGTGAAGAAATATAGACACAATTACCTTATTACATAAAATTTAGCAAATGATGCAATGATACTGGCCTGAGTAATACCAAGCCTACAAAGGCTTAAAACTGTTTTTTAATTAATGTTAAGTGAGAGGCACTGTCTAAACTAAACTAAAAGGCACAGCCACAAATTTGACAGAGGTACATGGTGCTCCCCGGATGCAGACAGAACTTCCCATAAGCCGGGTCTAGACCCAGGAATCTTATAATTTCTTGTTTCAGATGCTCTGACTAACGTCAATGAGTGCCCTGCAGGTCCACTTGCTTTCCCCAGTGCCACTTAGGCTGTCCCTGAAAAACAAGGCTGGCTGGGGCTAGTGATTGTGGGAGAGCTGATCCCACACTATTCACTTTCCAAGTCTGTCTCGGGTTTGACTCCAGACAGAGAACAAACATTCAAGAAAAAGAACCAAAACACTTATGGTGATGTCAAAATAGAAAAACACTGACAAAAGCTTATACACAATTTGCAGTGGATCGCTGCAATGAAACACACACACATATGCTGTTCCTTGAAAAGGAGAAAGCAAAACTAAGTGGCAAAAGGTACCAAGGTAGCAAACTAATACACCTCTAAGAAATTCATCAGTAGACACACAGATACACTCCTGGTAAAAAGTACACAGCAAACCTAAACCTGCAACATTATGTTCTCATAATGCCACATACAGCAGTTGAAAGCCCGGCAATAGTGGGTGCTGAGGAAATGTTGCTTTGTGGAACCACTGACCAAAGGAACCTGAGTGTCAACACCACTGATGACTTCTAACAAGTACCTGAGTGGAGTTCTCTTCCAGGAACAGGACCCGATCCTGCCGTTGAATAGGCTGCAACATCCAGCCTGCTCAGGTCCACCTGGGGAAGTGAACCCTTTCCAGAGCACAGAGAGACGTTAATGCATCTCTGCACGAGGACCAATAGACTCGTTCTTCACTGAGATCAATCTGTGTTTCCATCCTCAAGGGGCTGGCAGATTTTACATTGAAATCTTTGTCAGCAGTGAAACAAATGCATCCATCACTAAGCTCCTGCCTTAGAAATGGGCAGTTCTTGAGTTGTTGCCCAAGATGAAAAAAGGCCAAAATCTAATTGAACCTACAGGAAGAATTTAGTACAGAGACACAGCGTTATCTGAACTGGAGCATGGCCAGACCTCTAGGTTAATACCCCAACAGGAGAGACTCATCAAAGACCTTATTTCAGGATCAGCAGTAATATTTTCGATTCTTAAAAAATGGGCCTTGGAAATTTTTTCTTTAACCCAATGAATTCCACCAGCATCCTACACGTCTGAGATGTGAACTCTCTCCTCTACTAAGTGCCTATAAGGCCCGTAATGGCTGTAAGCACATGGACCCAGCTGAGGATTTGTTTAGTTCTGCTTTGCTCTGCTACAGCAAGTCCTTCTGGAGACCTGTGGGAACATACGGAGCTACCCCAGCAGGAGCTGACATTTTAACAAAAATATACCATATCTGGTTTGGTTCTTTTCTTCTCTCAATCTAATTTGGAATAATAGGGGCCAAGAACTGTCCAAACTATTTCTGTTCTTGACTTACATATGATACTTAGAAGCAGAAAGACTGTTAACACCAATGTGACATTATCAAGGGGGATTCTATTTGCATTCTTTATAAATGTTAATTACGTATGGAGGCAGGACCGGGCAGTGAATGAAGTTAGCTTAAAACATGCATTTGACATTTAAATGCCAAATTTATCTCCCCCTTTCCAAACCAGCTTGTTTTAGTGAAATATTTTTACCTTTAAAAAATGGGTGAGGGAGGATTAATTTATTAATTAAGTGAGAAAGTCATAAGACATTCAGTATATGTCTCCCAAAGTCTGCAAATTTCTGTGCTCACATCTATGAAGCAAATTATTCTGAATATGCTTTAGAATCCCTAAGTTGTGGCATAAAAGGGCTGTTTACCTTATTACTAAAGAAAGAAAAAGAAAATAAAATTCCAAATTTCAGGGCGAGGTAAAGGAGAAGGGCTTAATTATTGTATCTCCCTCAAAAAGAAGAAAAACAGATATCTATCTATGCCCAAGCGGAGCAAGTCTTCAGCAATCCATACCTTGACATACCTTGAGTTCTTTGGGGGAAAACATGACATTTTAAGGACTTACGACATCCCACATCCTTCTGAGGCCCTTAATCAAGGCCTTGCATTTCTAAGTACCCATTTAGGGCTGGGGAGCTGGAGGGCTTGTGAAAATGAACTGATTACTACTCTGGAAAAGGTCTCTCATCTGACTGGGGAGAAGGACCATGCACACAAACAAAGTAGCAAAGCATGTAGTGCCGGCGGAAAGAGCTGCTGATGGAAAGACCTCTCAAGCTCAAAGTGCAAGGGGGCAGGTTTTACGGCAGACAGAGACTTGACCCCATCCTCTCCTGAGCCGCATCACTGTTTACTGGGCTACTGAGCTCCTTCAGTCTCCCTAAGCCTGACTGCAGAGAGGCCTCAGGGCCAGTCCGTCTAATGGGGCCTCACCGCACCTCCCACACCTTGCCCAGCACTCTGCTCTTTTTCTTCAAGAGCACTTATTTTTGTTTGTGGTCATATTTTTATTTGTACTTGTTTAATACCTATCTCTCCCTTTAGGGTCTAAGTCCCTCAAAAGCTGCATGTTGGTTTACAATTTCATTTCTGCATGCCCAGCTTAAGCACACAGTAGGCTCTCCCTAAGTGTGGTGAATGAATGACTAAGCCTCTAATTAAGAGTGGAATTTTAACAAAAAGAAGTGGAGAAAGCCACCCCAGTAGGGAGAATAGTATAAACCAATGTGTAGGGGAAAACAGTGAGTATAGGAATTAACTGAGCTGGAAAAATAGGGTATGAGATGAAAGAGAAGGCCAGTTACAGAGGCTGGGCCATGGGCTCATTCTCTGGCGAATCATGCACTCCAGGCTAAGGAGTCTGCACTCTGAACCATAGCAATAGGGAAGCAAGGACTTTTTTTGTTTGTTTTGTTTTTGTTCCCCCGCCCCCCCCACCCCGAGACAGTCTCTCGCTCTGTGGCCCAGGCTGGAGTGCAGTGGCACAATCTCAGCTCACTGCGAGCTCTGCCTCCTGGGTTCATGCCATTCTCCTGCCTCAGCCTCCCGAATAGCTGGGACTACAGGTGTCCGCCACCTCGCCTGGCTAGTTTTTTGTATTTTTTGGTAGAGACAGGGTTTCACCGTGTTAGGCAGGATGGTCTCGATCTCCTGACCTCGTGATCCGCCCATCTCGGCCTCCCAAAGTGCTGCGATTATAGGCTTGAGCCACCGCGCCCGGCTGCAAGGACGTTTTTAGTCAAGGGAGGATAACACAAAATATTTGAGGAACATGGTAAGGCAGCCACAAGTAAGAGGAGCTACAGAAGCCCAGAGGCAAGCAGGGAGATACTGAGGTGGTGGCTGCTGAGGATCCCAGATAGATGAGTGTGAATGGAGGGGAGAGATTTTGGAAGGAAACCCTGGCGACTGGCACAAAATGGAGAGAAGAGGAAGGGTTCTGGTCAAGAGCACAAGGGGACTTGAGTGACCCTTTACAAGGCCTAGCTCAGGGTCATTTAGACAACATAGGCTTTCCCAGGACTCATCTGTCCTATTGATTTCAAACGAAAAATTGGTACAAAAGCATCTTTGTCTGCAAATTAAAGTCATGGTGAGTCATGTAGCTGCTAAAAAATGCCTGAGCAAGTCTCACGGGCCCAGAGCAGGCCATTATGCTGTTGGGTGGAGAGTAGGTAGAGTCACTGTTATGTGATGGGGTACAGGGAAAAGCCATATTGATTTTGCCAAAAAAGCACAACAGGGGAGAGGCTGAGCTGTATCTCCAGGGCAGAAACCACAGGATAAAGCTTTAAAAGGCAACAAGCACCTCCACTCCACAGAACCGCTTTCTGTATGGCCTCCTGATGGAGGTTGTGGTACCTCTGGAAGCACTGTGCACACTGTCTTTGACTTGGGCTCACTGACAGATTGAACCCTTAAGTTTTCAGGAGACTAAGAAGCCCATCAAACCCCTTGATGAAGCATTATCACGTGGCCTGCAACACGTAAATCTCATCATAGTGTACCATGCAATGTACATCATATACAAGCATCTGTAACAATGTCATACAATTTTAAGAGGATGTTCACCAAAGGGCCAAGACAAAAGCAGTTTGAAAATAAGCCATCTGAGGTGAGAGAGAAGAAACTGGGGTGCCTGGCAAGGAAATGAGAAGGTTTGAGGGTAGGAGGACATAATTGTAGCTTCAAATATCTGAACAACTATTATGGAGGACTGCGTGCATGACCTACCAAGAAGGTAAAACCAGAATTGATGGAGTGGAAGTCACAGATTTTAGCTGGATATGAGAAAGGATTTTTCATTATTTCATAGACGTAACGGTGGATGGCAGAGGGGGTTACTTGTGGTTTACAAGCAAAAGTTGGAAGATCATTTTTATTTACTTAGTTAGTTACTATTATTATTTTTAAACCAGTCAAGTATAGTAGTACAGAAGATCACTTTTAGACAACACAGAAGTGACTTTGTTCATAAGGGAGCTGGACTACATGGTAACTAGGATTCCTTCCAAATTCCGAATTTCAGAATTTGCTGGAAATCATCGCCTCACTTTTCGAGTCACAAAAGAAAAAGCTAACAGCCCCCCATCTTAGAAAGCAGTAAAGGGAAGAAATGCTTTGAGTCTTAATATTATAGTAAAAAGGAAACACATGCTTCTCCCAGGAGACGCCTTTCCTAAGTTGCTTTCCTTCGTACACAAAGAGAAATATTTTTGTCTGCAGTTAGAGGGAAAGAGTAAGCTAATGCTGCAATAATTTGGGTTGAAACAAGAGGAAATGAAAAGTAACTGCTAATTAATGCCAAAATAAAGGTTTAGCTCACCTATATTCTAAATACAGTCTTGTGTATTAGAAGATGTAGTTTCAGCTGGTTTCCCTCATTTATCAACCCTAACATCGTAGGCAAGTCATTTCAGCTCTCAAAGCTTTAGTTTCTTCACCTGGAAAACTGAATCAAACAGTGGGCTGAATCAAATTGTTGCTAAAAATCAACAGGATGCCTAGCACGCCTCATAGCAAAATGAATTCCGAAGAAACAAAGATTTACACCTGAAAAATGAAACCATAAAATACTAGGAGGAAATTATGTGTTTGTGTGTGTGTGTATATATATATAGAATGTGTAACTATATATATATAAAATATATTTGTAATCAAATAATATATATTTGTATATTACATATAAGTATATATTATATATGTAATTATGTATGTATATGTAATATATATAATGTAATTATATATAATGTATATACACAAATAATATACACATATTTATAATCGTAGAGTAAGGAAAGTCTTCTTAACTGGGACGCAAAATGCAGAAGTCGGCTGGATGCGGTGGCTCACGCCTGTAATCCCAGCAATTTGGGAGGCCCAGGTGGGTGGATCACCTGAGGTCAGGAGTTTGAGACCAGCCTGGCCAACATGGTGAAACCTTGTCTCTACTAAAAATACAAAAATTAGCTGGGTGTGGTGGTGCACGCCTGTAATCCCAATTATTCAGGAGGCTGAGGCAGGAGAATTGCTTGAACCCAGGTGACAGAGGTTGCAGTGAGCCGAGATTGTGCCACTGCACTCCAGCCTGGGTGACAGAGCAAGACTGTCTCAAAAAAAAAAAAAAAAAAGCAGAAGTCATACAAGATTGATAGATTCAACTATAAAAATTCTAAATTTCTACATGTTAAAAAAAACACATAAAAATGCCACAAGGCCAAAAGACAAATTATATCACAGATAAAGGGCTGATTTTTTTCAAATATAAAGAGCTTCTACAAATTAGTAAGAAAGAGGTCAGTTCAATAACAACGTTTAAAAAAAAAAGAGAGAGAGAAAAGGAATCTAGAAAATAGTGTTTTGTAAACATGTAAAGAGATGCCAGTGTCACTCATAATAAGAAACACACTTTAAAACTAACCCAAGATAACATTACCAATCTGTTAACCAAAAAGAGACTAAAAGGCTGACCACCCCATGTTGATAAGGTGTTTACATGTTGTGGGTAGAAAAGTAAATTGAACACGCACAAACTCTTTCACACAGCTGTTCAGCTTCTGGAAACATCTTACAATGACTCTGTACAAGGATTTGCATTGCAGCAATGCTTTAATCAGTAAAAGCCTGGTAACATGTAGAATGTCCATCTACAAGAAACAAAAATAAATGATAGTATATGCACACCACGGAATATTATGAACAATAAAAAAGAAAACTCTTCATGTACTTAATTAGAATGATTTTCCAAAAATTACGATTACATGAAAAAAGCAAGGTTCAGAGCAATACACATGAGACAGCACCATTTTGTCTTTTAAAAAGAAAAATGCTTAACATGTCAGAAATGCTTCTATATGCAGAGAATATTTCTGGAAGGATATTCAAAACACCAGGGAGAAGAACCGGGAATCTGGGAGACTTATTTTTCACTATATAGTCTTTAGTATCTTTAAAATTTCACCTAGATTCAGGTATTATAATTAAAAAAATACAAAATCCCTTAGGGCATAAACATTCCATTTCTAGGGTTAGCTTTGCCTAGATTTCTACATATGGAGGTTAAGATAAATATTCCCTCCAAGGACACAGAAACAGCCTAAGACCTTGAGGCTGGGAGATCTCCACCCCTGAAGTACAGTGTGAAGATGGGATGCCAGTCCTCTGCCACTGCACCCAAGTTCCATGGCGTTCTTCACTGTCCTTTGGCCCAGTACAGAGGGCCCCAGCTGCAAAACCAGGACTTTATGCCCACTGCATAACGGATATAAGGCTCTTCCATGCTTTTGGGGGAAGTTCTGTTGAAAATAACTAGATCCAAAGTGGAAAGGAAAGGAACCAGAACATTTACACAAACCACAACTTTTTAGCTGAGTTTACAATGGCTTCCTGCCTGTTTAAATCAGGACAGCAAGAACAGACTGCCAGACAAATTGTCATTTGTAGGCCCCTACTGAGCTTAGGCAGTTTTCCACCTGTCCAGGCAAATAAACAGGCCGCCTTGAGTTATGGACAGGTGGGCCCTGTGGCGCCAGAGACTGGGCCATTAGAGCTTGTGAGCAAGAGTAGGATGCCTGGGAAAGATACGCTCAGCATCTTGGCCCTGCCCAGCAGCTACAGGCCACAGGCATGCTTCTTACCCACTGGCTACTCACCTGATAGCATCAAAAGGAAACATCTATGGAGAAGAAAGCAGGACAAAGGAACCCTAGGCAGGGAGGGTAGTTGTCCATGAAAACAGAGTTGAGATCAAAGAGCACATCTTTGAGGATGTTGGCATAACACTGGGGGTCAGGAAAAGAGCCTGTGTTGTTTCTGAGGGTCACACATTTCAAAGGAAGTGAAAATGAGGTCCAGATTAATTGTTTTCTCGGAGTCCTATATAATAAAAAGCCTATCCCCCAATGTCTGGCTGCCACTCTGACTGCATAGCACATCTCTAAACAAATTAAAGTTCTCTGGGATATATATACACACATGCGTGCACACATACACAGACCACCTTCGTATCTGGTCTCTAAGAAGCTTCCTCTACCTTGACATCCCCAAAGTCCACTCAGGGTCAGAGAATGTCTGAGGCCGCCAGCATCTCCCTCTCTTACTGGTTGTAATTACCTATGGGTCTGGCTCCTGAGAGGATGTACTTAAGATTCATCGGGGCGAATTATTTGTGGTCAATGCTCTTTTAGGACACTAGCACCATTTCTGTGTTCCAAGTGGTGGTGGCATACCCTGAACTCACCTTCGCTGCCTCCATGAACACCCAGTCAGTTGGCCTCCCTCACTGGATCTCCCATTTCTGAGATTTCTGGCCATCTTCTGGTCTTAGCAATTTTGAATTCTCTTCCCTTTGCTTCACGAGCCTGGTTTTCAGATTTTATTTCTGCCTTGAGTATGCAATGAGCTCATGGAAAGGCATTTCCTAAGACAATGACCTATAACCCAGCCCCTCCGCCAGAACTCACCCAACATCCTTGCCCAGGATGACAACAAGAACAATGATCAAGTTTGAGAAATTCTGATTTCATTCTAGTTCAATAGCTTTTTAAAAATGTGTGTTTTTTTAAACACATGTTTAAAAACATGCACCCAACAGCTTAAAATAAAGAAATCAAGGGAAAAAACCAAGATGAGAAAGGCCACAGGTAGCAATCATGACTAAAGAAAAAGGAAGTTAAAAGTAAAAGTCAAGTTATAAGCTATATTTGTAAGACAATATTAAGTGTAGGGTAGAATTTTCAATTTCTCCTACAGGAGAAATTAAGAGAAAGTAGCCCAATAACCACTCCTGCTTCTCCCTCCCTACCCCAAGCACGCATGGCTTGCTCCCTCACGTCCTCCTCAAAGGGGCCTTCCTTGGCTGACTCACCTAATGGCAACCCTCCTCCCACCGCACCCTCTAATCCTGTTCTTAGCTGTATTGTTCTCATAAGGACTCCCATCATCAACTACATACTATGATTTTTACCTATTTATTCTTTTTAAATTCTCATTCCTCTCTAGCCTTCTAGAATGCCAGCTCCATGAGGGCAAAAGGATTTGTCTGTTTTGTTCATTGCACTTAGAGCCTACCTGGAAAAGAGCAAGTGCTCAACAAATTAGCTGAATGAGTAACTGTAATACAAATATACTTCAATTTTATACTATTATTACTGATTATGTAGAATACCGCTACTTGTTCTTAGACACAATTGCTTAGAATAATATAAAATGAACTATTATTCCAAAAGTCATGTAAAGTCACGCACTCTGTATCCTACTGATACTTTATTAGAAAAACAAGATACGGAACCACAACCGAAGTATAAAAAGAATATACCAGAAAATGTTTCCTTCTGTGATTCTCAGCATTTGTATGGACTGGAATAAAGGTCAAATTCCTCTCATCTATATTCACCTACATTCATTGTCACCCAAACTTTCAGTCTGGGGTTAAAAAAAAAAATGTAAAACAAAAAAGAGAGAAAAGGAAAATTCTCCTTTTGCTGGCGATTTTGCAAATACCCCAAGTCCCTCCCTGGGCTTGATGGTGCCTTCTTGCTGCAGCTAAAGGGAACCAGGCTGTTTAGTGGGGGACCGAGGCTGGCGGTGTGCGTGGTAGCCTGCCGACACCACAAGTGGTAGAAATGCTGGTGCAGAATAGAAATGTGAGTCAACCCTGGAAAAAATGTTAAAAAGAAAAAATAAAAGCAAAATCCCTCTGGTGCAGAGGGCTGAGAGGCTGGAAGAGAAGCCCATCCTTAACTCCACCTGTAAAAATAAGAATGAAAAGGAAAAATGAATGAGAAAAGTAGGGAGGAAGAAAAAAAGACAAAAAAGCATAGAAGAAAAGGGGAGAAAGAGTAAAGGGAAAAAGAAAAAGGGAAACGGATGAGTGACAGACAGGGACAGCAGCAGTGGGGAGATGCATCGGTGGGAAGTGAAGTGGCAGCGGCAGGGAGGGCGCATTCCCCTTGCTTTCCAGCACCTGTCCAGTTAGAGGCATGATGGCAGTAAGGAACCAGCAAGCGGGAGAGAACACACCAGTTTTCTCATCACCAGTCAATTGCAGAGCCAGGACTAACTCCCGCTCATTCACAACACTGTGGAGTTTCTCCTGTTAGCATCAAGACCATGGAAATGCACATATACATACATATATACACACACACACTGCATATATATACACACACACGCATATATACACATCTATAATCTAGGCTAACAAAAATCACTTCGATAGAAAGGCCAAAACTGTTTATGGCTGCCTATAAAATAAATGAGATTATTTTTAAAATATGAACAAATTACCTCAATATTACTAGACCACCTAAACCCAATGGAAATTTAAAGGGTGTTTCATCTAGGATAAAAGTTGTGACTACTGCGTATACTTGGAAACAACTTAAACAGACATTCCAGGCCCTAATCTTTCCCCAGAGGTAGGAGTGTCACATTCTTCTTCAGGGCGGGAGGGCTTTGCTCAGCACAAAAGACTACACAGCATGCTTGTTTACATAACGAGGAACAATGCACACTGCAGAATATGGCGTGGGAAATTTAGTCATCATCAGTGGAAATGCAAATCTCCTTATTTTACATTCTTCTTTTTGCACACCTAACCCCCAAGGGTTAAACGCAGCCAAAGCCTCTACGGAGTTGAACCAATCAGCTTGTCTCTTGATGACATCATGCCTCCAATGGGACAGAGCTGGAAAGGGTGAGGCAGCGAGGCCACTTCTGGACTTGGCCTGAAAGGGTGCCCTCCCAGTTGCTGCCACTTCACTTCTCAGGAAAAGGATTCAAGAGCCAAGGGTCTCCTCAACTACCATTTCAGACAAAGCCAGGACATTCCCAAAATCCTGTGCCAGAAATTATTCTCAGCTTATACAAAACGCATACAAAGCAAGTCCTTGCTCTTCACCCATCTCCCACTTATTTAATATTTATGAAAGCTGATTACAAAACACAAATTTATCATTTAAGCCTTTAGCCAAGTTTTAAATGACTCCAATGTTTATGCTAAGCAGAGAAACAGCCTTCTGTGGTTTTCTCTTTCATAAACTTCAATCCCATTCAAAGCAGGTGGGAGGCTGATCTGGTCATCACAAACTTTTTATCCATTCAAACCACAATATGACCAGAAAGACATTTTTGTTCTTCCTACAAGGTATTTATCTCAGATGTTAATTGGTGCTGGTTCTGTGTGCTGTGGGTACCTCACACTGTGCAAGAGACAGAGGATAAAGACACACAA
The DNA here is from genome assembly GCF_000951045.1 of Mandrillus leucophaeus. Taxonomy (NCBI): domain Eukaryota; kingdom Metazoa; phylum Chordata; class Mammalia; order Primates; family Cercopithecidae; genus Mandrillus; species Mandrillus leucophaeus. Next base: position 1,990,458 of record NW_012103142.1, on the reverse strand, counting down.
AAAAGAAATTCTGCCACAGGAGCACACAGCTGAGATGCCGAGGACACTGCCAGCTTGATGAAGGGAAAACAGGTTTCTTTCCTATAGTAGGAAGTGAGAAAGGCTTAAAGTTTTGGATTTTTAATTTTGTTAAATTTACATATTTTTATTTGGAAATATCTGTATCAGTGCAGAAAAACGAAGTTTTAGAGACACTGGATGCCATTACTTTATATATCATTAGTTTATTATAAAGAAATAAAGTTTAAATAAAATTTATGAATTTAGTTTATTATAAAGACAGACATGGAAATTATTTATATGATGAAATATTTCAGGACTTCAGTGGAAGGAGCAGCTTCACGTGATGTCATTTCAATAGTGATTTATTTCTGTCTGCATTCTTTCCAAGAATGTCACCATCTTTAAATAAGAAATAATCCTGTCACCTAGAACTACTTTGGTGCCTCTATATTCTGGCAGAAGAATTTTGTCTCCAACTTCCACGCTAATTGATCGAATCTTTCCACCCTTTCCTTTACAGCCTGATCCAACAGCTACCACTGCTGCTTGTGATACTTTTCCGTGAGATTTTCCTGGAGGCATAATGCCTCCTTTGGTCACAGTTTCAGCTGCACTCCTTTCAACCAATATTCAAAGAGTAAAAGAAACTTTCTACATGCTGGTCCCGCCATGACTCCACTGCCACAGCTTTGGTGCTTCCAGTTAAATGATGAATTTCTCCTGCTTCCCAGCACTCTCAATATCTAAGCCTTGCAGTTCATTTGCAAATGAAGATTAATTTACAATTTACATGCTAGAGCCATGTTTACTGCTCTAGCATACAGCCATCTATGCTTGCTCAGACTTGATAGAAACAGTGCCAAAAACTGCTGTGTCACTCAGGGTCCCTGCAGGAAAAGACGGCACAAATTGTGCACCTGAAGGAACTTAATAATGGGATTATTTACACAGGTTTGCGTAAGGTGCAGGGCGGGGAGCTAGTCACAATGTGGAGCCTTAGGTAAGGTGCAGGGAGGGGAGCTAGTCACTATGAGGAGCCTTAGGTCAGAAGGGTCAAAGGAAGGGACCATTTACTAGAACCCAGAGAGAACAGCTATTGGGAGAAGGTCCCTCCAGGAGTGGTGGCTTTCAGTAGAGGAACACAGCCAATCCAACAACCCCTTGGCCTATTAATGTACATAGGCAGATAGAAAAGGATAGGAACTGGACCTGAAGGGCAGGTGGAAAATGACCTGTGCAGCATCTAATGGTTGGAGAACAGTTTCAACAACAACAAACCAACCAACCTTATGATATAGCCATACAAGAGAATACAGCCTTTTTAGAATGATGGTCTGAATCCAGATCTTATTGATGCTGTCATGGTAAGATATCTACAACATGCAGTAACTAGGTAAGAAAAGCAAATTATAATTAGTAAATACACCAAGATGCCAAATTTGGATATGTATTAAATGTTAACAGAGGTTAAGTGTGCATGGAGGGATGTAGGTGAATTTCCCACTCCTTATCTATATATTTTTAAAGTTTTATTTATGTACATCTCAGTTTGTCCTCTATTATGTCCCAAGCATCATTAAGGCAACAAAGAGTGCTTTGACTTGACTGGAGAACACAGAAAATAACTAGTGAAGCTTGGATTCAGATCTCCTCTTAGGCTGAGCTCTTCTAAAGGCAAACTATGACTTCTTTGTCACCAAAGATACAATAGAAAATAGGGAGAACGCTAGTGTCATTAACAGATACGATCACAGAGGTTTACCTTAACCAGGCCATCTTTCAGAAGTCAAGTTGCTCAGGGTAGTTCAACAGGGCTGCATTAACCCACAACAAAGAGCAGTCTCTATTTGGAGAAAATGACTCCCAGATCTATTAGACATACATGTTCCCCAACTGGAGAACATCATCCCAACCAACCAACCAACCAACCAACCAACCAGCCAGCCAGCCATCTGCTGGCCATTATGTGGAAGAATATATTTGAAAAATAAATTGTAGAGAAGGCTGCAGATTTCTCTCCAACCTCTCTTCTCCTCTCAGGGAGTTCAACAGAAAGCTCGTTAACTTCTCAAATGAGAACAATGGGGAAGGTGCCTGCCCTACTTTCTCAGGCTGCGTGGGCTCTCCCATCCCTGCAGTGAGGCAGAGCTGTGTAGGAGGATCACCAGTTGAAGGGTTTGAACTCCAGTGGTTCCCCATGACTCTGCCACCACTGAACAACAAAGAACCTCCTGCAAAGAGCTCTGCCGTTTTGTTTGTTTTGAGACAGAGTCTCACCCTGTCACTCAGGCTGAAGTGCAGTGGTGTGATCTCCGCTCACTGCAACCTCCGCCTCCTGGGTTCAAGCAGTTCTCTTGCCTCAGCCTCCTGAGTGGGTGGGCCTACTGACACATACCACCATGCCCGGCTAATTTTTGTATTTTTAGTAGAGATGGGTTTTCACTATTTCGGTCAGGCTGGTCTCGACCTCCTGACCTCAGGTGATCCACCTGCCTCGGCCTCCCAAAGTGCCTGGATTACAGGCGTGAGTGACCATGCCCGGCCTGAGCTCTGCCTTTCTTAAGGTCTGAAGGCACTCCAGGCCTCAGTTCCCATTCTCGGAAGCTCCAAGCACAATAGTAACATTAATATCTACCACTTAGTCAACACTTTATGCATGCTAGGAACTATGCTAGGCAGTTAAACACATCTCTAATTGGTAAAACACTCTGAAACACAGATCTAACTGCCTCAGTTTCACAAATAAGAACAACAACAGTGAGCTTACTGGGGTCGTCCATGCACCGAGGTGGAGATGGTGGAGCTGGGGCTCAAAGCTGGACCTGCTGACTCCCAAACCTGAGCCCATCCACTGTCCTGCACTTCCTTCTAGGAACAGCGTGAGGGGCTCCCACCCCACAGCCTTCCTTCTGCCTCCCCAGGCCTCACAGTGAGGAGCTGAGCTAGGCCCAAGCACTTTCAGATCCTTCAGAGCAGAGTTCCCCACATCCCGGGGTCCAAGGACAACAAAGAAAAACATCAGCAAGGACAGGATATGGCAAAGCAGGCTATGGGCACTGGTCAGGGATAGGGTGGGAAGCAGCCATTAACTAATGCCCCATTCCAGGAAAGCCTGCCAAGGCCCTGGGTTTAGGGCCAATCACTGGGGGAAATACTATTGGAGTTTATCTTTAGAGAGCGATATCCACACAAACCAAGTACAATATCACTAAGAAACAACATTGAAGGGTTACACATAAGGGGCCCTGTTAATGTTTAGGATGTAAGCAACCTTGATCTTCTGAATTCTTTCCAATAAGACCTCAACTGCCTTTAAGTTTTTTCAAATTTAAAATGTAGCAGGGCTTCTGCATTTCAGTCACACTAGAGAACTGGCCCACAACACCTAGATCTTGGATAGATCTAGATCCCTGGGCCATTGCATGCACCTGCAATCTTTATCTGCACAGGTGATATCAGCAAATGAACCTCCTCTCGATGCAAAGAGACACTGGCTTATGAGCCCACACAGCCAACCTCAAGCCCAGCTTTGCCCAGGTGATTTTGTATTTCTTGGCCAGGAGGAAACAGTGGAGCCCATAAGACTGCCCAGAAATGCTGCATGTTAACAGGACATAAGTATCCTGTGAAGAATCGGCCAGCACTGCTGACCTCTCCGGGTGGGCATACGCTCAGAAGGAGCCATAAGGAAGAGGTGATTCATTGGACTGGTAAAGCTGATTTCCAGCCTGTTTAAAGGATTCTGAGATACTGCCTTGATAGCATATCTAGGAGTCATCCCTCAGTATCCACAAGGGATTGGTTCCAGAACACCATTTGGATATCAAAACCTGTGGATGTTCAAGTCCTTGACATGAAATAACATTGCATATAACCTACATACATCTTGTACATTCTAAATCATCTCTAGATTCCTTATAATACCTGATACAATGTAAATGCTATATGTAAATAATCGTTATACTGTATTTTTATTTGCATTATTTGTTATTGTTGTTTTATTTTTTTCTCCCAAACATTTCCATCCACAGTTGACTAAATTCACAGACGCAGAAAACCATGGATATGGAAGGCTGGCTGTACTCATCTCTTGGCCTGATGCTCGAGGCCCTCTCACTACCTGGTGCAAATCTCGCTTTCTACCCTTATTTCTCATTCTGCCCTTACATACACTCAGCACCCTAGAGAAACCAAATGACCTGAGCTTTCCTGGCTCCATGCCTCTGCTCACGCTGCTTCCTCCACCCACCTCTCCTCGTCCCACCAGCTTCAATCTGGTTTTAACCATAAGATTTAGTCTTTTAATTCCATGTCAAATCCCATTGCTCTAGTGATCGTTCCTGAATCTCTTCCCACCCTCTCATACCTCCTGTCTCCACTCCCCGACCCACTGATTTTTTAAAAAATCTCAGACCTGGGTGAGAGTCACTGATGTTTTTCTCTCTTGACCTCTGCGGCCATTTCAGAGCACACTGCACTTATCTTCACCCTCCTCTTAAATTTATCTTGAACTTTTCCTACAGCTGACTGTAAATTAGTAAAACTCTGTTTTAAAAAACAAAGGTAGAGCACACATTCCTACAAATATACATACTCCAGTGTGTAATCTCCTGGCACCCCCCTCCCCCAAGCTATCTCACTCATAGTGATTTTCCACGAGTGGCCAGGTATCTAGCACAGGCTCACCAAATCTTTGTTTACTAAGCAATGAAAATCTTCTGCACAGGATTCCTGTCTCTGCCTAATCAGAATCTTAAGCTTCATCTTCTACCTTATCTGGAGGTAGTGCTTCCCCCGCCCCCAACCCCGTTCCTTCACTGGAAACAGATTGGCTTTGGTTTACATAACTTTCCAGCACCTACCCAAATAGAGTTGGGTAGGGCATTAAGTCTACAGATTGTTCAAATGGACATGTCAGCTGTAGTGTTCGCGTCCTCTTGAAGAGCTAAATGCAGTTCTTGAAATTATTCCTCAGAGACAGACCCAGTCCACTTCAAAGGCAGCTTCCACTCAGTAAGAAGCTTGCAAGGGTGGTACTTTAACATTCCCAGGGTGTTTACCTATCTTTGAGAAACACATTCTTCTGCTCAGCGAGACATGCCATAGGTCTCTGAGACATACTTCAGTACATATTTCCAACTAATAATGGCTATGAAAGAAAACTGGGCCTCTGACTCCCAATGTTTTCTACTCCCTAATCTTTGTTTCCTGAACCACTTAGTCCTCTTCTGCCTGACCAATCTGGGAATGTGGGATGGGCAGGACCCTTCTGCTGGAAGAAGTATTTGGCCTTCCAGGACAGCACAGTAAGAATAACCATGGAGAAGCAGGGACTAGAAAAGGCTTCCTCTTGCAGCTGTAAAAAAGAATGAGATCGTGTCCTTTGCAGGCAACATGGATGCAGCTGCAGGCCATTATCCTGAGTGAATTAACACAGGAACAGAAAACCGAACAGTGCAGCATGTTCTCCCTTAAACATTGGGTACTCATGGACATAAAGATACAACAATAGACACTGGGGACTACTGGAGAGGGGAGGGAGTGGGGGCAGGGGCTGAAAAACTAACTACTGGGTACTGTGCCCACTACCTGGGTGATGAGATCAATCGTATCCCAAACCTCAGCATCATGCAATATACCCATGTAACAAACCTGCACATGTACCCCCTGAATCTACAATAAAAGTTGAAATTATATATATAAAAAAAGAAAAGCCCCCTGTCCTCCCCTAAACACCGCATCACACCTCTCAACTAACCCTGGATCTTCTCTCTTCCTCCTGAAGGACTCATAGGAAGTACTCCAGCTCATCTTAAGCATCTCCAGGGTGAGCATGATTCTCTCAATGGGGCTGATGGGATCCAAATATTTCCAAACAGCATGTCATTTCTAGAAACTGCCCCTCCCTCAGCCCTGCTCTGCTGGGGCCTCCACCGGCTAATTTAACCATTAATGGACCTGTCCTCTGTGATCCACGCTACCTGAGGCTCGCCTCTTCCTATGATTGTCAGAAACACATTAGTTACAGAGTGAAGGAACCAGAGCAACCTTGCCCAGATCCTGGGCCTGACAGTTGGCACGCAGGGGAGCTGTGGTGGGCTGCGGCCAGCCTGGCCAGCCCAGCTCCCTGTGACGTCACGTCGGCCTTACCTCATCCCACTCCGAGGCGAAGGAGGGTGACTTCTCCAGCCTCTTCTTCCCAATGCTGCAGTTGGATAAGGACTCGCTCCGACTCCCCATGGTAGCGTCCTCTGTGGGTGAGCAGGTCAGGAGATCAGAGTCAGACTTGGACAAGCTGCGGCTGAGTTTGAGTTCAGCTTTGGGTTTGCTGGTGGGAGGGGCTCGGCTCCTGGCCCCACTCCGGTCTCCTTCCTCAGCACCGCCAGGGTGCGGAGATGCTGTGTGAGTCAAAGTTTCAGGGTGTGAGCGGCTGTTGGTGGTGGGCAGGCCTGTTAGGTAGCCCACTCTCTTGCTCTGGTCCAGGGCACTGGGTTGGGAGGCTCCAGGAGCATGCACACCCGTCTCCTCCAGCTGCATGCTGGCCTTGTGGCAGGCGCCCTGCTGGGGGGACCCGTCTGGATGGCTCTGGCCAGCAGTACAGAGCAGCTGGAAAGGGTCCTGCCCCACCTCGCACACCGGGGAGGAGCCGTGGAGGAGGCCTGAGAACTGCTCTGGGACCTGCCCGTCCTGCCCCTCCGCAGAGTCCTGGCTCCGGCTGCTGCTGCTCCGCCTGTGGTCTTGGAGTGGACGGAGAGACAGAGAAATAAAAAATTAAACGTGGCAAAAATCAACAAAGTTTCAATGCAGCAAGCATACGGCAGAGCAGAGGAATTCACAGAGAAACAGGAGAGAAACTGGATAGGCTGGGGAGGGGGAGAGGAGAGAAGAAGAGAGAGGAAGGAAGACAGTTTTCATATTGTTCTTAATGTTCAATTTGTACCCAAAGTCAGAGCATTTATGAAATTCCAAACACTGGCCTGATTAATGCTATCTGGCAGCCTTCCCTGTTGTTAGATTTCTGTTAACATTAACGACCAGACCTTGCTATATAAGGCGAGAAGAGTGTTAACTATAACCTAGAGAAAGGACACAAGTCAGGACAGAGTGAGTGAACATGGAGTAAAAGTGAGAGCGCCAGTGAGCAAGCGCGAGCAGTGAGACTCACTCCTGGAACATCTGATACATTTCCATAAAGGCCAAAGTGTTATTTAAAGGCCACCCGCCCTCCCTTCCTCTGGCAAGCAGCAACAGAAAAAAAAAAAAAAAAAAAAAGAGGTCATGATCCACAACCTGCAACTTCTGGAATTCCTTAACAGAAACAAAACGGCAGAGAAATAACTGCTTCCTTCCTCCGAGGGGGCCATTCCGAGTTCCACGCCTCATCCTTCCTTCCTCAGGGAGCACAGACTTTTCCTTCTCTCTCTCTTTTTTTTTTTTTTTGAGAATGTGTACAACTTGCTTCTTCCAAAATCTCCCAGCTGCTCATATTTGTTTAAGTTTAACCTTAGTTGATCCACTGAAAACAAAATGGTCTAATTTGTCAATGCCAGGAGACATTTGCAGTTCTCTCGAGACTTCCCCAACATCCTAGAAATCTGACACTACTAGCTCATGAGGCCAACTACTACTGTACACTCAAATACCTCGCCCTGAAGTAGCATAAACAGTTGGCCAAATCAGAATCTAACATCAGCACTACACTGGCACACCCAGGGGCTTCCCTTGCATGAACTCAGTCCCATTAAAGATTTTAACCCACATCATCAGAGTAAATAATACTATGTCCAGCACTAGCTCACATTCCATAATATTCAACTTTATCTTCTCTATACGTGGAATCTGTTGCACCTACACTAAACAATTCCCTAGTCTGCTCAAACCTTTCAAGAACTATTCATGAGCTCAGAGAATCTTAGAATCAAAAGGGTCAACTATGTTTACAGATGAGGAGTCTTAGTGGTTACCCCAGGTGGTGGGGGAGAAGACTTTAACCCAGGAGCCTGAAGATCTGGCTCTGGTCCTGGCTGAGCTGTTCTCTAGCTGTGTGGCCTTGGTAGTGAGTTCATCTTATTGGGCCTCAGTGTCTAAAGTAAGTGGGCTGGGCTACATGATACTTAAAAATCCCTTTAATGTCACGATAGTGATGAGAATCCAGGTCTCCACCATGTCATGATGGTACACTTCTCCCCTTTGGGACGCGAGACCCCTGTTTGGGTACCTCTCCTGTTGCTGCCTACACAGTACCCACTCTCCCTCATCAGCATGCCTGAAGGCCCAAAGCCCCTTCTTGAGGTTCAGTTCTGCAACTGGAGAGGGTAGCCAGATGAGGAGAACTGCAAAATGAACAGTGCTTTATAAACACAACGTACTAAAACACAGTCTCCAATGCCCACGCATGACGCTACTGTCCTGTAACAGTGGTTCTTCCAAAACAGGCTTTAAGAAATAGTCTCAACAACCAGCTCTCACAGCGAGCCCAACTCGCTGAGGTCTGACCGGTGATACATTTCCCCCATCCCTCTCCTCTCCTCCCAGCTCCAGAAGAGCAGTTCGGTCTCCATAGTCTGTTCAGCTTTTCACGAGTCTAGAGAAGTGGCCAAGGGCAGCCAATTAGCTCCACTTTATAGCTCTGATTACTTATCCACAGGAGCACAGAAGCACCAACTTTGGCATGTCCCTCCTCTATACTTTATTTTTTTTGAGACCAAGTCTTGCTCTGTCACCCAGGCTAGAGTGCAGTGGCACACTCTTGGCTCACTGCAACCTCTGCCTCCTGGGTTCAAGTGATTCTCCTATCTCAGCCTTCTGAGTGGCTGGGAGTACAGGTGTGTGCCACCATGCCCAGTTAAATTTTTTTGTATTTTTAGTAGAGATGGGGTTTTGCCATGCTGGCCAGGCTGGTCTCGAACTCCTCAAGTGATTTGCCCGCCTTGGCCTCCCAAAGTGCTAGGATTACAGGCGTAAGCCACCGCTCCCTGCCACTCCTCTACACTTGACCACTTTGAAACTTTCACACCCCAACTCAAAAATGCTATACCCCAAAGGTCAGGTCCTGAGCAATGAACAAGCCCTGAAAAACTTGAATCCTTTAGGGAAGAAGGAATGTTGATTACACAAGAGTTTCACATAGCTTAACCGAGGCCCCAGGAAGCCATGACTCATGGCTATGAATATTACATACAATAACTGGCAGCCAGAACAGAGCTACCCAGTGGTGTTGCACGGTGGGGCTACAGTCAGGATGACACATGACCACTTAATGTGGCTCAGGTCAACAGTACTTCTTAGGAGAAACTGATGGGGACAGTTAATCAGGCTACAAAATTTGCCATCTCTGGGACCACATTCTAATGGCCAACTTCCTACAGATCCTGGCCCACGGTACAATGTCCCTCTGCCTATATTTGAATGCAAGGTGACTTTGATAAAAGGAGCACAGGCTTCTACTGCTTTGTATCAACTTCCAGCTTCATATTTAACAACTAGGAGCTAAGGGACCAACAATGAAAGAAAACACCATAGCTCAGAACTGGGGGCCAGCCTGCCTCACACTGCCTGGGTGGACCTCAGAACCCAGGCCACAGAGAATGTTCGAACTGCTGCTGTGGGAGCCAACAATGCAGGCCCTGTGAAACAGCCACCCATTCATGCCAGCTATCAATGATGAAAGAGAAACAGATGCCAAGGGCTCAATACCAGACACATGCCAGGGGGAAGGAAGTGGGCAGAAGGAAAGAATGGAAATTTGGAGGAAATTATGGAGGAAGGAAATATGTGGTGTGGAGGAAGAATCTCTGAGGGTCATAATCCTATTGGAGAAGCCACAATCCACCAATATTGTGTGGAATATAAGAAATGATGGAAAGAAATTCTTATAATCATATGACTTAGCCAGGCAATTCCTAAGAAAGACACTTTGGTAACTGAAAAGCTTGCCGAGATTTAGGAGCCTAAGGCTGGTGTTCTCGTTCCCGTTAAAAACTACATCCAAGGCCAAGAGGAGTTTTTTTGGCAGATCAATGGGTGGGAAAAGAATTACTCAATGGTTTCTTCCTTCTGCAAAGTAAGGATAATATAAGGTCTCTTAGGGACAAGGTGCTAACAATAGAGTACACTGATCAAGAAGCAGTTCTTAAGCAAATTACTTCACTTCTTTGTGCAATTCTGGGATCTTAATTGGGGGATTGTTGCGGTAATTAAACTATACGTGTAATGCATTAAGAACCATATCTGGCATATGCCACACTCTCAATAGATGTTAAAATTGTTATTATCCTCCACACAGGATCTGTTACAACACACTTTGCTCACAGATGACACCGACTACTTCTCCGTTCCTCACAGGTCTGTCACAAGGATCGTCAAAGATAAGGCACATGAAAGTACTGTGTAAGATATAAAGCACTTCACAAGCATTCATTACCTTCACCATCCTCGTAACTCTGAACAGCAGAAGGAAGGGACAGAAGGTAATATGGTGAGAGGGCTGAAGTGAGAAACTCTAAGACAGGCCCCAGAACTGTCACTGTAACCACTCATCCCATTGACAAACGTATGAAGTGTCTGACCTCAGGGGGCACCCAGGTGATATGAGGATAAAGAAGCCGGGTGTGGTGGCTCACGCCTGTAATCCCAACACTTTGGGAGCCTGAGATGGGAGGATCGCTTGAGCTCAGGAGTTCAAGATCAGCTTGGGCAACATGGTGAGACCTCATCTCTATAAAGAATTTAAAAATTAGCTGGGTGTGGTGGTGCACACCTGCAGTCCCAGCTACTTGGGAGGTTCAGATGGGAGGATAATTTGAGTCCAGGAATTCAAGGCTGCAGTGAGCTATGATTATGCCACTGCACTCCAGCCTGGGAGACAAAGTGAGACCTTGTCTCCCCCAAAATAAAATAAAAATAAAAATAATTTAAAAAAAAATAAAGACACCAAGTCTGCCTCAATAGATGCTTTAAGACAGGCAAAAACCATATGCATGGCAGACAAAAAGGAAAGCCTGATTACTTTGAACCAGAAGGTTTCTCAGAAGAGGTAGCTTTCGAGCTGAGCACTGAAGGAGAAGTAAGACCTTGTCAGGCTTACAGAGAAGTAAAAATACACTAGAAAAGGCAGAGAATGGGCAGGTGTGGCAGCATATGCCTGTAATCCCAGCACTTTGGGAGGATGAGGGAGGAGGATCACTTGAGCTCAGGAGTTAAGAGACCACCCTGGGCAACAAACCTCATGCCAGCGACTAGTGAAGTTGCAGAAGAGACCCTTGGACCTTTCTCCTACGCTACTTCCCATGTTCCCCAAGCTCTGCCCTTCCCACAGTCTGCCCTTCTAGGATAGAAACAAGGAGATAATGGCACACAGGGAGGGAGGCCTGTTTCTTATGCCACCCATACATCAAGGCCAGCTGCTCTACTCAATAAGGCACACCAGCATGCTAATTCCCAATCCCATCAACTTGTGATCCTCACTCATTTTCCTTTTACCCTGTGAGCTAACGAAGCAAGGGGTCTTTTGTGCTGCATTTTAATTACTATGGTGAGCTATGGGATCTCAAGGGCTTTTGAAAAATAACATTTTAACATTTACATATTTTCATTCACCTCTGCCCACTTAAGACTGAAGAATGCAGCTCATGTTAGGAGTTGCTAACTCAAATCAACCCTCAGGCCCAGAGAAGAAGGCTGGGGGACCCAGTGTCCCATGTTGTTTTGTGTTCTCTGTATCATTAGGATTGGAATCCTCCAGCTGCGTAGTGACTACGGTGAGCGTCAAAAACCATGGATGTGCAGGAGAGCTCCCCCAAGTACATGGCTGCTTTCAGAGGGTCACTAGGCTCTCCCTGGAAGGAAGGTCCCGACTAGGTTATTCAGACATTTGTTGAAGACTGCAATTTGATAAGACAAATACACTGAGAGTTCGTTTTGGTCCATGCAACATGAGAAATAGAATAAGAGCTAGATGGGGATTCAAGAAGCCCATGTTTTAGTCCCAGCCCTGTGACTTTTCCTCTTTAGGTCTCTTTCAAAAAATGAATGCCCGGGATGCATTCTCCAGGGCTTTGGGATTTAGGCTGGTTTGAATCTGTGATTAAATGACCTCTCTATGGTCCCTTCCAGTTCTGTGATGTCAAGAACATGAATAGCAGCAAGGCTTTTGATGAAATGGTTTTAGCCTCGTGGTTAAAAGTATAGGCTTTGGATTCAGTCACACTAGGGTTTAAGTCTCAGCTCCAATACCTAACCTTTTCTTCCTCAGCTCTGAAACAGGGACAAAAATAGCCCTACCCTGAAGATCTGTCACGAGATATACAATGACATAATCAACATAAATGAAATCAGCATGGCAGCTGGCCCGTGGGAAGCATTCAGTAAATGATAGCTGCTATCATTATCACCATTTTTCATTTACAGTCATTTCTGAACTCTTAGCTCATCATGCTAACACTGCACACAGAGGCTGGTTTCCCTTCTCCTGACTCTGCAAAGGAGACTGATTTCTTCTGAGTAGCCCTGTTAATGAGGCAGAATAAAATTTAAATGCCAGGGAAGGCCAGTATTTTTGAAAGTTTGGTTTGGGATTACATGTAACAGCACAGTGGAAAATCTTCAGACTAGGAGCCATCTGTACTCACCTTGGGGCCCGTAGGTATAGCCCAGCTTTGGGACTTAAGACTGTTTCACAGTGAGTTGGTCTTGATTATCTCATTACATCTCCCCCACCTCCCTGAACTCCTGAAGAGTCTGTTCTCTGCCTATCATTGGACCTCTGACCTCTGGCCCCCAAACTTCCCCAGTTTTCAATATACCAGCTTTGCCCGGATCAGCTTCCAACCAGCCATGATTTCTAACCATGCCTAATTTAATAGCACATTTGCTGTCTTTGCTCCCCTTGATCTTCTGCCAGTTCCTGTACTGGGTATTCATAGCCATTTGCTTTCTCTCCTCCAGTTGCTGGAATGTTGAGCCCTTTTAAATACTCAAGAAACAACTGACTTGAGTCCTCTACCAATTCACCTAACTCAGTTGGCTTCCGACAGCTACTACTTATTGAGTACTACTCCTTCTGTGCCAGACACTATGGCAAGCATTTTCTTTCTAATACTCACAACAACCATGAGGTAAGAATTAGTACCCCTCCTACATGTAGAAACTGAGGCTTAAAGAGGTTAAATGATTCCCTAAATAATGGTCACCATCCAGTAAGTGCTAGAAAAAGAATTCAAATGCCAGCCTGATTACCAGACCCAGTAAGCTTTTCACTCATCTCTTAAAAACTATGTAAGATCGATTTCCTCATCTCTTCTGCTCTCTTTAAGCCATCATCTTTACCCACAGCACCTGCACTTTTTGGAGGACAATCACATCAATTTCCTGAGAAGACAGATCAAACTTTTTTAATGACTACTCTCAACACCATGTAAAAATTGGGGGGTAATTTCATCACTTCTCTCCTACCTTAGAAATTAGACCCCATTTAGGATTTACCAATGGTCTTCTAACTGCCTCTTTTTCTAGTTTTCATCCTTCTAGCTCTTTCTATAGCAATGGATACTGTTTGCCCACTGCCCCCAGTACCCACTCCATCCTTCCTGCCTTGGTTATGGGACTTTTAGACAGGTTCACAGCCACCTAGACTAAAGACAATTACTTCCTACCTCCTTTGTAGCTAGGTGTAACCACATGACCAAGTTCTGGCCAGTGGGTTATAAGTGAAAGTGGCACGTGTAACTTGTGGGAACTATCTTTAAAGTGCCATTCTCCCCTTTCTTCCTTCCCATGCTGATGGCTTGAACTTGGATAGCCATCTTGAACTATGAGATGGCAGGAGGGAGACTGGGTCCTTAATGGTCATAAACTGCCATTAGGCCCAGCACTCCCACTCTGGACTTCTATCTTGTTCAAACCACAGTTATTGAGGGTTTTCTGTCACATTGAGCCTTGGCTCCTAAGATATTGCGTTATCCCAGTTATCTTCCTACGTTTCTTTCCCCTTGTGCCTCTAAATATAAGCTCTACTCTTTAAAAAAAAAAAAATTACTATTATTTTAGAGACAGGGTCTCACTCTGTTGCCCAGGCTGGAGTTCAGGAGGCTTGACCACCTGGGCTCAAGCAGTCCTTCCACCTCAGCCTCCAAGCAGCTAGGACTACAGGTGCACACCATCACACCCAGCTAATTTTTAAAAATTTTTTATTTTCATAGAGGCAAGATCTCACTGTGTTGCCCAGGCTAAGTGCTGTTTTGGACCTCTTCAACCTCTCTCGTCTCTCAGCAAAGGATTCTTTTTTTTGTTGTTTTTGAGATGGAGTTTTGCTCTGTCACTCAGACTGGAGTGCAGTGGTGTGATCTTGGTTCACTGCAACCTCTGATTCCCAGGTTCAAATAATTCTCATGCCTCAGCTTCCCGAGTAGCTGGGATTATAGACGTGTGCCACCACACTCAGTAAATTTTTGTATTTTTAGAAGAGATGGGGGTTTCACCATGTTGGCCAGGCTGGTCTTGAACTCTTGGCCTCAAGTGATCCCTCCATCTCAACCTCCCAAAGTGCTGGGATTACAGGTAAGACCCACCATACCCGGCCTGGATTCTCTTTTATGTTAATAATCACCTCAACTTGGATGATTCCTAAATCCGTATTTCTAATCTTCACATCTCTCATCAGACTCATATTTCCAAGTGTTTATGAAGTATCTTTACTTGGATGTTCTCTGGTACCTAAAACACCTCAAACTTAACACATTCGAAACCGGACTTAACATCTTCCCTCAAACATGCCCCTTCCTCGATTCTCTATTCCTGTTAGTCGTACATTATTTTCTCAATTAACTAAGCTCAAACCTCGGAATCATCCTGAAATTCCTCTCCTGATTCCTATACATTTTGTTCCATGGTCCTGTTAATTCTGCTTCTTCTATACCTCTCCCACTCATACCTCCCTTCCTATAACTTCCTACTCTTTCTCTAGTCTGGGCTCCAATTACCTTAGAGAGACTCTGTGAAGTCTCTTGACTTTAGGGCTTTCCCGCCTCCAGTCTCTCCCAGTCTAAGCAATCTAAGAGTCCACAATTATATATTTCTGAAGTGTGGCTCCTATCGTGTCACCCAATTCAAAAAGCCTCAACAACACTGCATTGTCTCGGGAATAAACAGTGACGCTGGAGATCCAATGCTCTATGACAAGTTCCCTTTGTTCCAGCCAAACCGGATTACTCTTACCATTCTCCAGACATGTTCTCTATATCTCCTCCCATCCTCTCACTGTTGTCTATGCCACTCCTCCTGCCTGGAATGCTCTCTCCTTATCAGGTATAACTCTATCTAGGTATAACTCTATCAGGTATAACTCTACCTAGGGGTTCAGCTCAACTGCGATTTCGTTAATAAAGCCATCCAAGATCTCCTACACTGACATAATTTATCCCTCTTTTGGACACCAAAATTACTTTTGTACCACTTTTATATGAATTTAACATATTCTGTCATCTTTCAGTTATTTTACATATGTCTCATGTATATAAATGCATAATATACATGTATATAAACGGCTGTCAATACATTTGGTGGAGGAAAATTTAGAAGCACAGTTCATAAGGCTTGGACTTGTTCCACAATCAAATTGAACTATTCCAACTCAGAAACATAAATTAATAAGAAGATAGTTATACAGCAGGACTTTGGGCAGGAGCTCCTCTAATGCAAGAAGATGAGAAAAGTAAAGTGCAGTGGCTTGTGCCTGTGACCCCAGCTACATGGGAGGTTCAGGTGGGATTGTTTGAGGCCAGGAGTTTGAGACTAGCCTGGACAATACAGTAAGAACCCATCTCTAAAAATTTTTTTTAGCTGGGCATGGTGGCACATGCCTTTAGTCTAGCTATTCAGGAGGCTAAGGCAGGATTGCTTGAGCCCAGGAGCTGGAGACTGCAGGGAGCTATGACCACACCACTGCACTCCAACCTAGCAATGGAGCAAGATCCCTGTCTATTTAAAAAAAAAAGATGGCGAGAGAAGAGGAAGCTGCTGAAGATAAGGCTTAATTGTCAAACTGTCTCATTTATATGTTTTCCCTTTGGAAAAAGCATCCAAACATACTCCTGGGTATTTATTTTGAAAATCTAGCCTGGACTTCTTGGTAAAGATGACAGATCGAACACAGGTACCTATTTTCTCTTCTTCCTGAAATCTCATTAAACCAACAGTAAAAGTGGGACTACAGTTGGAAGCACTGAGAAAACAATCCAAAACTGGCACAGGGAAAAGCCAAGACTTACACTCTAGAATTCCCCAATGGCTAAGGAATTGGTACTCTGATGTAGGAGTAAAGGGAGAAGCTAAAAACCATTTCCTCCCCTTTGGAAGGATTAAGGTCTTCATACTGATGCATGAACTGTGTACAGACTCAAATGCGTAGCTCTTAGCAATTCTGAGTTAATCTCAAAAACTTCTGAAGTGTAGCTGCACGCCAAAAAGTCCACATGTATCACTGTCTTCAGATAATCATTCATCACTGTCCTCTGTTAAGTATCACTTTACCTGGACCCAAGCACTATTAGTGGATGCTAAAGCACCACAGAAAACAAGATGGCTTTTAGAGCTCTTGGCTACATTCCCATTTGCTATCAAACCTGGAAGTTGTCCACTATTTCTCTGAGTGGCAATATGTCCAGAACATCCAGCGAGCAAAGAATTAAACATGAAGGAGAAATAAATGACTATGCTATACAAAACAGGAATCACTGTTCTTGGTTATGCTTGCCCTGTATGATAATTTCAGAAGACTTTTTCTACATTTGAAATAATTTAACAGGAATACCCAATTAAATAAAACTACCATAAAATCACATGGGCCTCAAGTCTTTTTGGAGGATGGGCTTTCAAATTCATAGATCTATTAAGGCTTCCCACTTCTGTCAGCTTTTGTCATTTCTATAGGCACAAATGGCATTTCTTGGTGGGAAAATTATTCACTGTGAAGGACTGTCCCACATAGTATAGGATGCTTAGCATTCCTGATCCCCAGGGGAAAAATGCCAGTAGCAATTCCACCTTAACCAGTCATTGTGACGGACCAAAACTCTCCCAAAACAATTCTAAACGCTCCCAGGGGATGGCAGCAACTCTGATTAATCACATAAAATTTATTCCTATAAATCATCTTATTATTAATTTTTAAAATCTCTTAATTTGACGTTATATATTCTTTTTTGTCTTTTTTTCTACTCTTTTTTGTGGAGAACAGGTTCTCACTATATTGCCCAGGCAGGTCTCAAACTCCTGGGCTCAAGCTGTCCTCCCGTCTCTGCGTCCCTAAGAGCTGGAATTACAGGCGTGAGCCACTGTGCCTGGCTATATTCTTTTTTGAAGTTTTAATTTTAAAAACTTTTTAAAATTTTAATTTTTGTGGGTACATACTAGGGTACATGAGATTTTTTTTGTTTTGTGTTTTTGTTCGTTTTTTGACACAGAGTCTCGCTCTTTCGCCCAGGCTGGAGTGCAGTGGCGCGATCTCGGCTCACTGCAAGCTCCGCCTCCTGGGTTCACGCCATTCTCCTGCCTTAGCCTCCCGAGTAGCTGGGACCACAGATACCGCCACCACGCCCAGCTAATTTTTTGTATTTTTAGTAGAGACGGGTTTTCACCATGTTAGCCAGAATGGTTTTGATCGCCTGACCTCATGATCTGCCCGCCTCGGCCTCCCGAAGTGCTGGGATTACAGGCGTGAACCACCCGCAACCTGCCGAGATGTTTTGATACAGGCATACAATGAGGAATAATTACATCATGGAGAGTGAGGCATTCATCCTCTCAAGCATTTATCCTTTGTGTTACAAACAATCCAATTATACTCTTTTAGTTATTTTAAAATGTACAATTAAGAATGTTCTTTTTTTTTTTTTTGAGACAGAGTCTCAAAAAAGAGGCGCCTCCTGGGTTCAAGCGATTATCAGCCTCAGCCTCCTGAGTAGCTGGGATTACAGGTGTGTGATATCACGCCTGGCTAATTCTTGTATATATATTTTTTTGAGATGGAGTCTCGCTGTCACCAAGGCTGGAGTGCAGTGGCGTGATCTCGGCTCACTGCAACCTCTGCCTCCCAGGTTCAAGCGATTCTCCTGCCTCAGCCTCCTGAGTAGCTGCGACTACAGGCGCGTACCACCACACCCGGCTAAATTTCTGTATGTTTAGTAGAGACAGGGTTTCACTGTGTTAGCCAGGATGGTCTCCATCTCTTGTCCTTGTGATCCACCTGCCTCGGCCTCCCAAAGTGCTGGGATTACAGGCATGAGCCACCACGCCCTGCCAAATTCTTGTATTTTTAGTAGAAGCGAGGTTTCACCATGTTGGCCAGGCTGGTCTCAAACTCCTGACCTCAAGTGATCCAACCATCCTGGGCTCCCAAAGTGCTGGGAATACAGGCATGAGCCACCGTGCCCAGCCAAGAATATTCTTTATAGCATCCTCACATGTAGTGGTTTTTTTTCTCTTTCTTGATCAAAATTGTCAGAAATCTTTAAAAAAATACAAATTCATTTTAATGATCAAGTCTCTCTTTTTGGTTTCTTTACTTCTACTTTTCTTTCTTTCACTAAGGTGTAGCACACATAACATAAAGTATGAGAAATATACTATCTGCTTTTATCTCAATAATTCCCTAACAATCTCTTATTACTCTCTGCTACTTTCTTTTGGTTACATTTTAATCTTTCTTGTTGTTTAACAAATGAATTTAAGAATATAAACTTCCCTCTGAGCACTACTTTGGCCAAATATTACAGGTATTTAAACAAAGTGTTTCTACTACCACCAATTTCTATGTAGAAAAATAGAAAAAAATAGGCAACTCATAGATTAAACACATAACGCTAATCAATAAGGTAAGTTGCTCAGTTGCAATGACAAATAGCACCTTTTTTGCTTATCATGGTGGAAAGCATTAAAGACTGATAATACACCACATTGGTGAAGGTATGAAGAGCGTATTTCTCTTCACCATTAAGGCAGGGCAATTTAGCTCCACCCATTAGATCTAGACATGCACATATACTCTGACCTGCTAATTCTACTTTCTATCAGTCTTTTTTAGAGACATACTTTTACATGTATTTAAGAACACATGCACAGAATATCCACAGAAGCGTAATTTATAACAGAAATCCTGGCGACAACTTCAACACCCATGAACTGGAGAAGGAAAAAATGAGCTATGGGATATTTAGCTAGATTTTAAGAACCAAAATAAAATTGTATCTGTGCTCTATAGACAAGGCAAATACAAAATGCAAGTTCACAGAAAGTTTGTAAAATACAATCCCATTTTAGCTTAAATACAAACAAACAATTTCACATAGTCACTTTTGTATAAAGATAACAAATGTCTGAATCATATATACCACACTTTCTTTTTGAACTCTGTGGTTATGTTAGGATGGTATTATTTTGCTATTAAAAGCCAGTTACTTAAGTTTTTGTTTTGTTTTTTTTTTTTGTTTTGTTTTGTTTTTGCAGATATGGGGTCTCACTATGTTGCCAGGCTGGTCTTGAAACCCTGGCTTCAAGCAAGCCTCCTGCCTTGGCCTCCCAAAGTACTGGGATTACAGGTGTGAGCCACCATGCCCAGCCTACCACATGTTCAAACGATGGTCACCTCTAGCAACTGTGAGTAACAGGGAGGTGAGAAGAACCTCAGCATTTATTTATATTCATTTCTGTATTGTTGGAATTTTTTTTTTCTTCCTCAGTGAGCACATACTAATAAGCTAATATAAAAATGTAAATTTTAAAAATTAAAAAAATTTATTTTAGAGATGGGGGTCTTGCTATGTTGCCCTGGCTGGTCTCCAACTTCTGGGCTCAAGTCCACCCACCTCGGCCTCCCAAAGTGCTGGGATTACAGGAGTGAGCCACCATACCCAGCCTAAAAATGTAATTTTAAAAATTTCCTACCCCAACCCTCACACATTGTAGCTTTTTGAATTATACTAAGGCGGGGTTAAAAGCTCTGGTAGTCTCACTAACATGGCCTTTTGAAAACTGAACAATTAATTCATAAAAGCTGCATAAGACAAGACATTAAAGGAAATGCAGAAAAGATTCAGTAATACCTGCAACATGGTCTGCTGATGTGCCTCACTTATACCAACCTTAGCAGGCACTCCTTCAAGGATAGCTTTTCCTGCCAGGCTGCCAGGATAGGCAAGGCTTCTGAGAAACTAGCAGAGCCCATTTTCATATTTAATGTCTCAGCTATTTTGTCTGAAAGCTCTTTGAGTGATCTAAGCAGCAAGCCTTGAGGCAGGCGCATCCCACAGCCTGTGGTTCAATTAAATCTGCTTCTATACCACCTACTCACAACACTTATCCCAATATAGAAGAGTTGGAAGAAACCAAAGCATAGGAGGACCAGATGTGTAGCCCAAACTCCTAATTGTTAGTTCCCTCCTTAACCTAATGATCTCTTGATATGGGGATACAAAATCCCTTTCAAGCACACTTGGTAGCTAAGGACACCAGCCCCGCTTATGAAATTAGTCTAACCTTCCACTCTTCTTTCTTCCAAAGGTTGAGTCAATTATCTTGCAGTGGTTCCGGATGAAACTTTTGAAAGAAAGAAAGAATTGGAATCTCCCTCCTCCATGAAGCTAAAAATTATTCCTTCACTAAGAACCATTTTCAAACAGAGTATTAATTAACTGCTTTTTTTTTAAGGGTTAGTTTATTAAGTGTAATTTATTATCAATTTTATTATCAAATGACTAGAGAGGGCATTGGTGCCCTCTTCACCTTTTCTAAATGTTTTAATTAAAAATCTACCAATATGGCCAGGGTTGGTGACTCACGCCTGCAATCCCAGCACTTTGGGAGGCTGAGGCGGGCGGATCACCTGAGGTCTGGAGTTCGAGATCAGCCTGGCCAATGTGGCGAAATGCCATCTCTGCTAAAAATCAAAATTTAGCCAGACATGGTGGCGGATGCCTGTAATCCCCTCTACACGAGAGGCTGAGGCAGGAGAATCACTTGAACCTAGGAGGTGGAGGTTGCAGTGAGCCAAGGTCATGCCACCGCACTCCAGCCTGGGTGACAGAGCAAGACTCTGTCTCCAAAAAAAAAAAAAAAAAACTACCAATATGATTGGAAGGCCCAATATAGTTATCAATTTTTCACTATCAATATAGATTCAATATAAACCCAATCAAAATCCCAGCTGGACTTTTTGTAGAAATCAACAAGTTGTGCACACTGACTAAGAACTAGGCGGCAGGGTGGGGAAGAAATCAATAAGCTGATTCTAAATGTGAACGACAATGGAACTAGAATGTCTAAAACAATTCTGAAAAAAGTAACAAAGTTGCAAAAACAATTCAATAGAGAAAGGAAGGTCTTTTTCAACAAATCATGCAGAAACAATTGGATAGCCATTTGTAAAACAATGAAACTTGATCCATACCTCACACCATATATAAAAATTAACTCATAATTAATCATAGACTTAAATGTAAAACCTAAAGCTATAAAATTTCTAGCAAAAAAACATAGAAAAGATTGGTGGCTGAGCACGGTGGCTCACGCCTGTAATCCCAGCACTTTGGGAGGCTAAGGTGGGCAGATCATGAGGTCAAGAGATCGAGACCATCCTGGCCAACATGGTGAAATCTCGTCTCTACTAAAAATACAAAAATTAGCTGGGCATGGTGGCGCGTGCCTGTAGTCTCAGCTACTTGGGAGGCTAAGGTAGGAGAACTGCTTGAACCCAGGAAGTGGAGGTTGCAGTGAGCTGTGATTGGGCCACTACACTCCAGCCTGGTGACAGAGAGAGATTCCATCTCAAAAAAAAAAAAAAAAAATGATTGGTGACCTTATCCATATTTTAAAAAAGGATAAATTGAACTTTATCAAAATTTAGAGTCACTTCTCTTCAAAAGACACTGTTAAGGGAACAAAAAGACAAGTCACAGATGGGGAGAAAATCATGTATCTAATGAAGAATTTGTATGTAAAATATATAAAGAATTCACAACTCAATAATAAGAAAACAATCTAATGTTTTTAAATGAGCAAAAACTTGATAGACATTTAATTAGATATTAAGGATGGTGACTAATCACATTAATTGATGCTCAACATCATTAGATATTAGGAAAATGCAAATTAAATCCATAATGAACTAACATTGCATATCTATTAGAATGGCTAAAATTTTAAAAACCTGACAATATTAAGTACTAGGGATGATATATATAGCAAGTAGATGTACATCACTCTCATACACTTCTGATGGGAACGCAAAATGGTATAATCACTCTGGAAAATAGTTTGGCAGTTTCTTATAGAGTTAAACATATTACATATTTCACGTGAAGTTAAACATCTATTGCTGGGATACCCAGCAATCCCATTCATAGGTATATATCTAAGTGAAATGAAAACTTCTGTTCACACAAAAACCTGTAAGTGAATGTTTATTATGATTTTATTTATAATTGTCAAAAACTGTAAATGACCCAAATATCCCTCAGCTAGGGAAGGGATAAACTGAGGTATATCCATACAATGGGACAATAGCAATGAAAAGGAACAAATTATTGATATATGCAACGACATGGATGAATTTCAAATGTATTAGCTAAGTGAAAGGGGCCAGGCTCAAAAGGCTACAGATTGTATGATTCCATTTATATGACATTCTGGAAAAGGCAAAACTATTGGGACAGACATCAGAGCAGTGGTTGTCAGAAATAAGGGAAAGGAGTGGGGTTGACTACAAAAGAACATGGGAAAATTTGGGGGATGAAACTCTTCTATATTTTTATTGTGATGGCAGTTATACAACTCCATCTGTCAAAATTCACAGAACTATACACAAAAAAGGATAAATTTTACTGTATCTAAATTCCAACTTTTTTTAAAAGCTCAAAATGGAAACCATAAAATACAAAACAAAAAAAATCACTATGAAAATGACTACAATGTCTGCATGCAAGAGAAAACCTTTTAAATAGGACCATTAAAAACAAAGTCTACAATGTCATACGCATATGCACACGTTCTCTTTGCCACCCTCTAAGCACTGACAGATCTAAGCAAAGGGCATTTCAAAGGAAACCATCTCATCCTCTGTTCTTACCTGAACCATGGAATGTCTTAGGGTTGAAAGAAGGTACGCATACCCCATGAAGGCCCTAATACCTGCAAGCTGTAGAGAGCTGGGAAAGGTCACAAGAGTTCCTTCAAACTGCAGTGGGAACTGCATTGCCCCTTATTCTTCCTCAGAACAGGGGTTGACACAAATTCCCCAGCAGTGCACACTCACCTCTGTTGTGACTGCACTTATATCGACGGGCTGGATCTCAATACTGCAGTGCTCACTCCCTTACAGAGGAAACTGAATTTTGCAGAGGCAATGAAAGTAGGCCAAGGCGACAGAGCACTCTAGTTACAGGGTGGCAGCCAATCACGGGCCCCTCCCCAGGAGTGCCTCACTCTGAGGTCAGGACTCAAAAGCAGAGTCTGTGCCGTCAGCCTGAACCCAAAGGGACTGACTTGTTGAGCTTGTTTTTCCACAGCATTAACTTGAGGGTTTATGATTTAAGACCCCAAATCAATCTCTGCCATGGGGCTGGTCTCTCCTCCCACAGTTTGCACCTAGTCTGACTTAACCTTCTCCTTGCTTTGCATGCTGAACGTGGCAGCCAACTCCAACCTAGAGCATATAGGTCACGTATTGGAAATGAAAAGCCATAATGTACCCACCATCCCAGACCATCATGAAACCCAACCGCCACAACCCAAAGAGTATCATAGTTACAACATCTTCCCCTTCCACTCAGGATCACAAACTTTAAAAATCCCTTTGGAGTTGGTTCTGCCAGGAGTTGTGGGGAACGTACCTTTTGTTTTTCCATCCACCGACACCACTTTCTTTGTCTCTGCTGTTAACAAGAGTTCATAAGGATGTTCGTCTTCTTCCTGGGCTGCACTTCCATGAATTCTAGGTCTCATGGACAGAACCTAAGGGAGAGAAACATCCAGTATATTTTGTGCATGTGGCTAATATCAAGACAGGAGTGTGGAACAAATTCGATTATTGGCTCTTTTTACATCTAAGAAGAAAGGTGGAAAAGAGAAGGTGAATAATTCAAGTGTCACATAGAATCACAACTGCACTTCTGGATATATACCTGTACCTCTAATCTGAACGGCCTTTGACTAGCATATACCCTTTTCTGAGGATCACCTGAGCCTGGAAGTTTGAGGCTGCAGTGAACCAGGATTGTGCCACAGAACTCCAGCCTGGATGACAGAACAAGATCCTGTCTCTAAGGAAAAACGAAAACAAAAACAAAACCAAAAAACCAAAAAACTCCCCTTTCTTTGATTTTAGTCTTCAAAAAGTGCAAGTAAAATCCAAGATCCTTCCTTTCTTGCATCTCCCATGCCTACGGTGTTCTGCATGATCTCTTTTCTGAGGCTAATACTTGCCAAGCAGCTCTTAGCCATGCTCCATTGTGAAGGAAGACCTCTTCCTCTCTGTTTCTTTTCTAATATGCACATATACTATCCAAAGACTGGAATCCTTCCCACCTCCTCAAGAGGAAACCAAAATGACTTCCAACTGACCCTCAACACTTAATGTTTACTAGAAACAAACCTGTCTCTAAGTCCATCTCTATTTTTGTGAGCCTTTCTTCAGAGGTCCTGAGGGTTATAGGGAAGGATATCCCCAAAACTGGATTCCTATAACCTTTATGATAATACAATTTTAAATTGCTTCCACCAATCTCTGCTCTGAAGAGTCAAGTGGCCAGAAAGTTTGAATTTCAGTGAGGGGGAAAAAGCAGCTGTCTACTGAGAAATCCCTAATCCAGGCAGTCAAGTATCTCTGATGAAATAACGGAACCAGAGCTGGCTCCTATACCTGGCAACTGTAAGGCTTTGACCAGCTGAGGGCCTGATGGCCACAGCTAGCCTTGGTACCACAGTAACCATGCTTTCCCTTGAATCAAGCTGTAGACACCACAATTAGTGCTACAGCCACTCTAGGAGAAAGAATGGATATCCTTACTTTAGAGGATAATTCTGGCCCAGCTGTCCTAAGAATCCAATCTGTTTCACAGGCAAAATAAGAAGAAAAATAAGAATAAGCTAGTGTTAAGACAAATCCTACTTACTAGAACAGCAAACCAAGGCTCAAGATCTCCTCTTGATCAGTTTGGATTGGACAAGTAAAGTATTACAAACAAGGGGGTGGGGCGGGGGGAATTCCCAATTCCATCTAACAAATAATGCTGCCCTACAAAGGTGATTCCTTGGCAAACACAGAAACTTCCTCCCATACTGACATGTCCCTCAGCCCACTGGAAAGACATCAGGTTTGTGGTTCATCAGGTTTTTGCTTCTCAAGGCATAGCTCACTGTGTTATGGGCCTAATGAGACAACAAGGACTCTAGTAGCCTCAGACTAAATGAGAAACTGCAGCTCCCGTTTGTTAACAAGGCTGCCACTCTAAAGGCAAAAGGACTGTCTCCTTCCAAAATTCTGCTAAGCACTGCAGGAACCTCCACTTATAGCAAGCTATCTGGAAGCTAAAAGCTATTTCATTACAATGAGCCATTTACTCACATTACTTATTCCTTTGCCTCTTCATAGGAACACAATTAAAGGAACAAAGAGGGGCCATTAAGCAGTTCACATTGTGTCAACTTAATACCACAGGCAGTACAGACAGGATTTGTGTTCTGCAGGTTTACACACCTACAGCTATCACTTACACAGAGCCCTGGAAATCTGATGGAGTGTTCCACACACGGGAAGAGCTCTCATATAGCCTCAGGCATGCTTCCTTCAGAGGGAGGTAATTGACAGCCTGGATGCCCAGCCTATAATATCCTTTCTTCTCATGCAGGAGAGGGCTGATGACTTCCATGTGGAAAATCAGGCCCACTGGACCTGCTTTCTCTCTGTGCCTAGTTCTTGTGCAGGACAAATAGAGGCAGAGAACCAACAAATGCCAGAGCTGGAAGGGATCCTAACCATCACAGTAACATCCAGAGAGCACCTGGTTCTTCATTTGTAGATGACAAACCTGGTTCCCAGAGAGGTCCAGGGACTTGTCCAAGGTTATACAGAAAGCTCACAACAGAGCTATGGCCATAAAAGTCAACTCTCCTGATTCTGGACCAGTTTGGCCTCATTTTCCCTCAACTTTCATGTTTTTCTTCATCCAATTGCTCATACCCAGACGACAAGCAGAGTAATCTTTTCTTCTTGGTGCTGGCTTCTACCAGCTATGGGATTAAAAATCCTCACAATAAAGCAATAAACTGCTTTTCTTTGAGCCTTCCTGGCTCCCACTCCAGAAGCCCTATGTCATAGTCAATATGGCAATACCTGATTTTCAACAGAAAGGATTCTGCTGTTTACTAAATTACTCCTTAATCTTTTTTTTTTCCTTTCCTCCAGAACTGGCAATAAATCAAAGCCAAATACACATATACATACACACACACACACACACACACACGTATACACATATATATACATATATACACATATATATGTGTGTGTATATCTCTCTCTCTCAAACTTTCCCGTCTAGGAGAGTAATATGAAGATTCCCCCTTCTCTCTTCCAGCCACCACTTCTTGACACTGTGTTACTGCCACATTGTATGCTTTAGAAAACCTTGGGAGAATAGAAAATTCTGGATATAATCCAGTGTTTCTTTAAGAGCCTTGCCCAAGCATTATGAATTTTAACTCAAGTCCTTGTTAAAGAGGGGCAGAAGGCATTTACAGAGACCCAGCCCCAACTGAATATGCTCCATATTATTAGGCTTCTCCTTGTTTAAAAAAAAAAAAAGGAAGGGAGGTAATGAGACAAACTTCTATTTATATAAAAGTATGGAAGGATTTAGTGCATGCACTTGGATCTACTAGAAATGTATTATTATCCAGGGGTGGTAATAACAGGCTGCAAATCTAGAAACCCTTAGATGAGACATTATAATAAGCATTTTGTAATTAAAGGAAAGAATTAAGGACAGAATTTGTACCTAGCATAGAAATCTTCCCCTATCTCCAACACTGACTTTTACATAAAAGGGCTTCCTTGTATTTATACATTTTGTTAAACTAAAGCCATCTCTCTGGTTCCATGTGTTTATACTGAATAAAAGAATCTGCCACGGTCTGTGGCAATACCGTAAAAAAACCATTAACTCTAACTTCTAGGGATAAAGTGATGAGAGTAATTAATTATTTTATATTAGCTGATTTTTAAATTAGAGAATAGGGCATTGAATGAGCTACAAAATGACTATTAAAATTATATAATATTTTCAATAAATATTCCATAGATATATTCTCCTAAAGGCAGGAAGTGTTAGCAGAGAGTTTTTAAGACGAAAGATTAAAGACAATTCAATTTTTTCACACTTCTAAGTGAATGAGTTATTTGCCTCATGATAACATTTCCTTTTCAAAAGGGTAGACTATTCTTTTCAAATAAACTTCTTTGATCTTCCAGCCCCGGCCATCCCACATAATTCCTATGTCTTTTCTAATTGAGTCTTCATGGCTCAATTCATGTTTGTCCTGGTGTAGAGTCTTCATGTGAAATGAACAGGAAAAAATACAAAAACAGGAATAAGATGTTTGGGGCAGAAGCACTAAAGCTTGCTAATGAGGTACAGTCTAGGGAACAGTGATTAAAGGGAAGCGCTACATCTTGTATCAAAAGACAAGAGGCTTAAAAGCAAAAAGTGAGACTGTTCAGCTTATTGGAGCCAGGAGAAAATGTACATTTTACTTTCCATATGGTGTGGTATGCAAGCGCTATATTAAAATTCTTCGTGAGTCTGAAAGGTCTTATTCCAGATTACTAGTACACATAATACAAATTTATAATCCAAAGAGTTGATGAGAAGATGAGAAAGCAAAGTCTTTTAAAGTACCCATCGATGCACTTTTCAACAAACTCAAATTTCAGCAATGGGAATAAACCCACAACCCTCTACCTCAGAAGCTGTCAAGGGAAAATACTTCTTATCTATGCGGTCTTCTTCCTCTTCATCCGGCGGTGGCTTTGCTGGAGGCGGTGGACGTTCCCTCTGCAGAAGAGAAAAAAACAAATATTTTGCTATCTCTTTTATCAAGTATCTAATTTTTTGGTTTGCCCTCATCTTAGCCCTTGGAAATGAAAAAGAATAATGTACGGAACTCCCTTGAGAGACTAAAGTCAAGATTTAGTCTCTGAACAGATGGAGAACTCTGTGCACACATACACAATTCAATTAGCATGCTTTACAGTTTTCGAAGTCTGTGGCAGAGATCATAAACACCTCTTTCATATCCTAGACCACAGTGAGAAATGCCAGTACTGAAAACACATAACTGCCTTGTTAGAAAATGTCCTTCATAATACTGATACATAAAACTTTACCTTAGGAAAATCAGTGGCTCACTTTCCAGTCTACTCTAGAAAGAGGAAACACTGGATCAAAAGAAATCAACCTGTGAAATTTGTTCTAAAGAATCAAAGTTATTGAAGAAGTAATGAGGAAAGTAATCAAGGACAAAAACGTTAATTCCTGTTGAAACGTTAATGCTCTGATACTGGTCTATTCCCATTTATTAGCAAAAAGCTCAAACTGTTCTCTTATCCTTGGTTGCCTCCTTCAATAATAAGTATTATATGAAACTCTATTTCATCTAAACCCATTTAAAAAATTCTTTTTCTTTTGAGATGGAGTCTCACTCTGTCACCTAGGCAGGAGTGCAGTGGCGCTATCTCGGCTCACTGCAAGCTCCGCCTCCTGGGTTCATACCATTCTCCTGCCTCAGCCTCCAGAGTAGCTGGGACTACAGGCGCCCACCACCACACCCAACTAATTTTTTGTATTTTTAGTAGAGACAGGGTTTCACTGTGTTACCCAGCATGGTCTTGATCTCCTGACCTCGTGATCTGCCTGCTCGCCTTGGCCTCCCAAAGTGCTGGGATTACAGGCGTGAGCCACTGTGCCCAGCCCATCTAAACCCATTTTTAAAAGGAAAAGAAGCTTTTTCTTTAAGGGCCATATAGTGAATATTTTAGGCTTTGCAGTCAACTCTGCCATTATAATGCAAAAGTAGCCACAGATGATATGTAAATGAACGAGTGTGGCTGTGCTCCAATAAAACTTTATTTACAAAATCAGACACTTGTGGACTGTAGTTTGCCAACCCCTGCTCTAGAATAAGAAAGTCACTGAAGAGGTGACACAGGATAAGTTAGACCATGGGTGAACAATTTCAGGAATACACAGGATGATCCTGATGAAGGAAAACTGAAAGCTGAAGAGATATTTACCATTGTACCTGCAGGGCCTTTAGCACTGTTTATATCCCAAAGCCCTGGTCATGCTTGAGAATCAGTGTTCCTACTAAAGGGAGTGGGGGACCCAAAACCAGAGCTGTCCTGCAGGCTCATTCCCTGGCTTGTAGGTTTGTTCACTGTGTTGTTAAAACAGGAGTATTTCAGAAAGTCACAGCAGAGAATGCTGAGTTATGCGAGAGCCCAAGCAAAATCTGCATGGAAAGATGTTTCTCATGTTTTAGGAGCTACCCGTATTAGCATTTTGGCATCCATAATCTCTCTCTTAAAACAGGCTTCACTGCTCAGTGTTCTATCTTGATAAGTCGGTCATTCACATAGACCCTGGAACCAGATGGATGCCCAATGGCAACGACTTCAAAACAAGTCTGTGTGTTCAAGCCAAACAAAGCTATTTATATCAGACGTCCCACTAAGTCCCACTTTCCCTACCCTTCTTTGCTCCAGAAGTGCAGGAACCTGGTCCCACTGTCACCTTATAAGGAAGGGAACAGCAAAAGGAGCAGGCCTGTATCCATCACCAGTTAACTAACCTTGGGACACCAAGTAACTGAGGGGAAAAAACAAAAAGGAAACACAACAACAAAAAGAACTCATCCTAGAAGCCTTCCTAATGCTAAAAAGGCCTAGAAAGAACAATATGGAAGCCTTTTGTGGAAGAAACAATCACCAGGGACATGGGAAGGAAATAGAAATACCTGTGTTTCTTTTTTTCTAACGTGAAAACTTTGGAGCAGGGCCTAGAAGTACAGTGGTGATTTACACATACCATCATTCATTGTGTTTACCAAGAGGTAAACACGCCCTTTGCCATAGTTAATTACCAAGGGCCTGGAAGACAGCACAGCTACAACATACACAAGTAAAAATGGCAAAGTATCCACCCATTTCTGCTTAGGACCACAGGGGGGAGAGCAGGAGGCAACCAGGAGAGCAGGAGGGAACAAAGAGACCTGTGGAAATCAATCACAGGAACTCATTCTCAGCTTTCTTCAGTAACCCTGAGCGGCTTCTTCCAAAGACTCCAGCGCCCCCTAATGGGCATCACCTATAAGTACCAATTAAAACACCACCTCCCTCCAAACCTAGATTTTCTTTCTTCAGTTGTGCCTAAAAGCAAAATAAGTGAAAAAACTAGCTGTCTATAGAAGCGCTATACTGGTGGTGCTCGGCACATGCACTTGCTTTCACCACTCACAAGGAGTTTTGTCACAGTCCTTGATAACACCCACTCTGGTGGACTACCACTAGACTGCGGGCCTTTCCAAGATCCATACTAAAATGGTGTTTCAGGGCATAGCAGGGCACAGCAAGGAGTCTAACGAAAAAGAACAGTCTAAGAATCATAAGGCCATTCCCAGGGCACACCTGCAAGAAACAAGAGTTACCTGCAGCCAAAGAATCATCAAAATGGTCACAAGCCAGATTCAGACCAAAAGAGAAAGGCCAGCCCCTCCAACAGGAAGAAATAACATAGGCCTGAAAATATGTCTCTAGATGGGCTTAGCACTAGGATCTCATTAGAACAGTGGTCAGTTTAGCTAATGGGCAGTGCTCAGAACCTGAAATTGTTGTGCCTGGCAGTGGAGGAAGGTCAGTGGGACCAGTAATTCAGACCTACACTCCCAACATAACCCTAGGGGAGAAGCCAGGGGTAAGCTATCTCAGGAACGACGCACAAGACTAGAAGTAAAAGCAGGTACAGACTGTCTGACCTGCGATGGTGCAATGTTCCAACCTTATCATCGAGGGAAAGCAATACGCATTCAGTAGAAACTGTCCTTCCAAGGACTCACAGAACCATTCTGTTTTTCACTTTCAGTGCAGTATTCAATAAATGATATAAGCTATTCAACACTTTATTATAAAACAGCCTTTGTATTAAATGATTTTGCCCAATTGTAGGCCCATGTAAGTATTCTGAGCACATTTAACCTAGGCTAGGCTAAGCTATGGTGTTTGGTAGGTGTATTACGTGCGTTTTTGACTTATGAGATTTTCAACTTACGATGGTTTTATCAGGATATAATCCCATCGTAAGGAGCATCTGTACTAGAGAAAGAAACAGAAAGATGGGAAAGCCGACCTTGAGAAGGGAAAATTCAGAGTTGTTCTCATCCTATTATCTCAATGGCTGGAGGCATTATAATTAGATAAAATAGGAATGTCACATACTAATAAATACAATGTTAAGCCCTGCTACAACCCTGCTGAATCTAGAACCTGCCCAAATCCAAATGGAGAATCCTTTCAGGGTAAGTGGATGGTGAGCACATGCTCAGGACAGATAGGAACTCATTTCAGTGAGCTTCTTTCACCATATGTTTCTGCTTTTCAGAGAGAAAACAGACAATATACAGCAAATATTCCAAAGACAGAAGCAACACTAAGGCTAAACAGAAATAAAATGCTTTAATTTGCTCTAAGGCCAGTGAAGTCACGTAAAGATGCAAGCTGGTTATACTGAAAATTAAATTGGAAAAAATAAAACTCTACCTCAGTGTGATCTGTATAGTGTTAGTACACTCAGCAAGAGAGACCCAGCAGAGCCCCAAGAAGAAGAGGAGAACAAGTGGGCTCCAGGCCTCGGAAACATGAGCTGGCACCAGGGATCACACTTCCTTTCCCTGTGCCCCATCACCTCACGGGCCAGCCTGCCAACACAGCCCCCAGGAGGTGCAGGCCCTGGGTCACATACAGGCCTCACTCCAGCAGGTTTCACTCCTGCTGCCTCAGCCTCCTTGTTCGTGGAGTCTCGGTCAGACGATCGCCCGCTGGCCGTGCTGTCCAACGAATGGCAGGAGACAGCGTTATACAGAGCTTCGTAGGGACCCTCTTCTTCAGCATTTGCGTCAAAATCGATAATCAGTTCAGTCACTGCTTTCTCCACGTCACCTGAGAGGAGGATGGAGGATGGAGGGCAAGAGAGTCACTAAAGGGGACCTGAATCTCAGGTTCCAACCAGTGCAGCAACCCAAAGCCTCTTTAGTCACCCGCGCTCACAAACACTAACCCAGAGCAAGAAAATGATTAGTTTGTTCCATGGACAAGAATACATATCGTTTCAGCTGTTCTTTATACCCTGAGATCTAAACAGATTTTTCCCTAATTCAGTATGAAAAACCATTGACATCTATAAGGGATACTCTCAAGACCTTTATAAAGTCCCAAAATACCTCAATACCATAATGACATTAACTTAACCCATAAAATATAGCAAGGTGTAACTGAAAAACTTAAGTTACCCTTTACATTCTTTAATAAAAGCCTCCACATGCTCAAACAAAATAGAGGACGGCAAAGGCTTTCTGAGCTGTTAGCCTGGCCTGTTAGATAACTATCAGCCTCGGAGCACCTGCAATCCAAACGTGTGACTCTGCAAAGTTACCAACTGTTAGAGCCCAGGCAACTCTGGGTTACCTGTAAATAATCAAAACTATAAATGTAAAATTCTTGAAGAGGTTAGTGAACTACTAATCCCCTTACTAGCAGATTATGAAGTCAAGAAAAAAAGTGCATGTGGGAGGAAGACAAGGACTCCATAGTACAGAGAGCTGGGCACCCTTTAGCCCTTATCTCCCTACACCCCTCTGGGAAATCCCTTTCCCTTTTTTCACTTCTAGCTTTGTTCTGTTTTTCTAGCCTTCTTTATTGTAATCCATATTTGGGGAAAGGTGTCAGTCTTTATTCTATCTTTGTATTCATCATATCAAGGACCCAAAAGTTTGCTAAATGCATCTGAAAAGGTGGATCCTGACTACTGATAGTTAGGCTGGACTCCCTAAGCTCCCATCCAGACCACATTTGTTGCTCATATGTTATATTATCAAAATCTGCCATGTACCCACCTACCAATCAGATGATACTCATTAAATATTGGCCAGGCACAGTGGCTCATGCCTATAATCCCAGCACTTTGGGAAGTTGAGGCAGACAAATCACGAGGTCAGGAGTTCAAGACCAGCCTGGCCAACATGGTGAAACCCTGTCTCTACTCAAAATGCAAAAAAATTAGCTGGGCATAGTGGTAGGTGCCTATAATCCCAGCTACTCAGGAGGCTGAGGCAGGAGAATCACTTGAACCCAGGAGGCAGAGGTTGCAGTGAGCTGAGATCGTGCCACTGCACTCCAGCCTAGGTGACAGAGTGAGACTCTGTCTCAGAAAAAAAAAAAAAAAAAGAAATTATTACTAGTCAACTATGCACAAGGCACTACATTATGATTATGTGTTAGAAAAAGAAGGTTTCACTGATATTTGAGTTCATCTTGAGATGATCCTCCCTACTACACATCCCTGAATAGATATCATAGAGCCAACTGGAAAAGTAGAGGCTAAAATAAAGTAGGAAAGAAGAGGCCCACAGGCAAAAGCATAAACTATGTCCAATAAAACTTCATATAGTAGTTGGCAAAAAATGAACTTAATATAAACTTACTAAGTAATCACAACCCCCCAAAATTATTATTTAAATTAAGATTTTTCCATTCTGCCCACGAATGTTCAACTCTTTCCAAGCTGAGCAACCCTTTACTGATAGGGGAGAGTTGCCTTACCCTGAGACTTCTGTGATATGGAGTCCATACTGGAGATGAGAGGTGGCTGGGGTGGGGGGGTCTTATCTACTTCTCTTGCACTTCTTTTTCCAGTCATGTGATCTACATGGCAAGATTAAAAAAAAATAAACAAAAAACTGCTGCACCAAATACAAATGCCTTGGTTCAATTCGTGTGTCCCCTGGTCACCCAGACAGGGAGAAAGGAGGATACCTTCAATTAATGCTGCTATCTGCTGGCTCTTTTGAGAAGGCAGTTCCCGAACAGTGTCTAGGGCAGTCAGTCCACGGTTATCTTTTATGTTGACATCAGTTCCTAGAAAGGCACACCAGGTGGACCAGGGGAGTGAGCATTTTCAAGCCAGCCTCCAAGAGGTCAAATTTTAGGACATTTAAGGCTGTCATCAGTATGGCCAACATTTTTCATCCAAAGCCATTTAATCCAGCTATTCAAGAATAGTTTACACACTTGTACTCAACCAGTGGAGATACACGTACATTGAGTTCAAACACGGCCAGCAAAACTCCCCCTAGGGGATGAGGGAGAAACAATCCCAACCCTGGCATGCTGTGTAGACAAGAGCGCTGCCGACCTCTCACCTGCGGCCAGCAGGATTTGCACCACATCGGTCTTGCCAAACAAAGCAGCCTCATGCAAAGCACTGCCCATCTCCGTCTGGAAAGCAAACAAGAGCGCAGAGCAGGATGTCATCAGAACAGTTTGGTGCGGCTTCACATGACAAAGGGGACACAGACAAGAAAGGACACAAAATAAAACAAACCACACAAAGCCCCCTGTCATTATCTTTCCAGCTTTTCTTGTGTGGATTCCAAAACCATGATTGTGGCCCATACACCAAGGCCATGTCTGTGCCACCAGCAGGCCACATGTGAATAACTGAACAGTTACTCTTAGAGCCATCTACTGGTGAAATGCCTCAGAACTCTACCTTCCTGGGTGGAAGGAGTAATGAGAAGAAAAGTACAAGAGAAACACCCTTACTTCAAATGTGGTTTGGTCAACACAAAACCTAAGGAATCATTCATCTGAATGGGAGAGGCTAACAAAGAAAGGAAATGTGGCATTTCTTGCTGGCAACGTCAAGCGATGAGACTTTGGAGGCGCTAAATGGTGGCAGTGGGAACGCATGGATAGGAAGATAATGAAACTTTTCTGGTTTTGAGAGCCAGTCCATAAGCACATCTTTTCAGGGTTTAATGACTACGGATTACGCCCTGAAAAGAAACAAAAAAATAATAGACTTGCTTGAGGAGTTCATTTGTTTTTGAAGTGTCACATTAAAATGAGTCAGCAAAAGGAAGCATTTGAAACATGATGTGAAACGTGCTAAATAAAGAGCACAGCCCAGGCCCAGCAGCATGGTCCTTGTGCCTTCTGCAAAATGACTGAGTCTCTTGAGATTGGAGGAGCCCCCACCCGCCCCGCTACCTGGTAGTTGCTGTCCATGCCAGCATCGAGGAGGACCTGGACCACGGCTTTGTGGCCATTCCTTGCTGCCAAGTGCAGAGGGGTGTGCTTCTTAGTGTTGCAGCTCAAGAGGTTGGGGTGTGCATTAAGGAGCATTTTCACCACCTCCAGTCGCCCGTACAGTGCTGCCAGGTCCAAAGGGGTCTCAAATTTGTTGTTGCGCATTGTGGGGTCCGTCAGCTCCTCTAAGAGCACCTTCACCACCTCTGTGTGGCCATACTGTGCTGCACAATGCAGGGCCGTCTCGTTGTCATTGTTCTAAAGGGTTAACAAGCAGATCACATCAGAAAGGTGACTGGCAGACGGGCACCTGACCAGGACAACCACACGTAAAACCACTGAAATTTAAATGAGAAAAATAGCAGCAATACTTGGGGGCTACTAAAAGTCGGAATCCAGGCATATTCCCCCACAAACAAGACTGACTGGTCTAATCAGCGACACCTTCCCCCAGTGACTGTGAGAAGGGAGAAGTCATCTCTTAAACACTGGCAATCCCCTGTGTGCCATGAAGGAAGGGTCTCCAGGTTGTAAGGAGACTGAACAAGAAAATGTGGCAGGCATTTGGTAGAAGCCCTGGCAAGATGAATACCAATAATATCACTGCTATTATTTCAGTTTAAACTTCAAATGGTTTTACAATTTGTATGTATTCAACCCTATGGTTCTGATTCTGGATTTGTCAACCATCCACTGCCTTACACATAAGCTTTTTAATAAAAGTTTTTCATCTGCGTAGCTTCTTGCATGCAAATCAATCAGCCAACAGTGAAAGTAACAGAGCAGACTAAAAATCGCCCAAGGTATCAGCCAAAAGCCATTTCCAGGGAAAGGGGGCACTCGGGCTTAGTCACAGAGAAATAGGGGACCCTGACGCTGCACTGTGCCTACTCCAGGAGCCTGCACCAAGCAACGCATGCAGTATCTACTTCATTAAAATGGCAGCCAGCACAGGAAGATGTTTCTTACGTAAGAAAGAGGCAAACGCTGGCATGTTTTGTGTGAGAGGTGCAAAATATTCAGATGTAATATTGCTATCAATTCAAGATCACAACCCACGGTCCTCTAATGCCAATTTTGTTTCAAACTAAAGACAGAATTTGGGATAAAATGGGAGAATTGTGTGCTTTATCAACCATCAGAGGCAAAATGTTAGTCATTCCAATTATGCTCTTTTACTACTGACAATGTCTAATTAGAGCAGAAATAAAGTAAGTCCCATGACCTCTCCTTTTTGAGAAGCACTGATGAAAATAATTCTCCCACAACTTTTTGAGATTCCTAAATTTATCCAGGAGGCTTCTGCTACTTTTGGGAAAGAAAGCTTAAGAGGGGCTTTGTCAGTCAAGTCAATATTGTGCACCTTTCAGTGGTCAAAAGGTCGAAACTAAATGTTTCTGCAATTGCTTTAATTCTATTCATAACACTAAAAGTAATGGATTAGGAGTTACCCAAACATGCATATGCAATTCCATCTGCTTTTGATCTGGCATTTGACTGCATCATTTTTTCCAACTATACCAAGTATACCAGAAAGATCCACAGCTGCTGGGAGCAAGCCCCCAAAAGGTGAGGACAATGGCAAAGAAAAATTTTTACATGAAATAAGGACAGAAAAAGTAGTAGCAGGACACATGCAAAGATAAATGCACACAAATAAACAGAGGATGCAGAGGAAGCTGCACTGAGCTCAAACACAACTCAAGGAGAGCAGCTGCCAGGAAAGTGCCAACACCCTTCGCTGGCCAAAGGATACAGCCAGCCTGCCAGCCACAGCCTCCTATAATATGACTGGACCCTAAGGGGCAAATTCCATGTAACCTAAAAGTCTGGAGGAAGGGGAAATGCTGGGCAGAAAGCAAGTCTTTGAGGTCCTCCCTGTGCCAAACAAACCTTTTAGGATACCCATTTGGAAGGCCTATTTCCTATTAAGCTATGGCATGAGTTTCCTAAGCAAACTTAGAGCTGTCCCTTCAGTTTCTCTCTTTTTTAACCCAACATTTCTCTGGTTGATTATCACTTTCTCTTGATGAACCAACACCATTAACAAAAACTCACAGGATCTTTCTATGGAGTAATTCTGGGGCAGAGTAGTAACCCAAAGTTTCAAAGGATTCTCCAGGTTGTACATCTCAAGATGAGTGTGATAGAAAGAGCCATGAAAGTCAACTTATTCATATTAAAACTCCAATCCAGAAAAACTATTTACTCTGATGCAAATACTACTGTCTCTTTTAGATCCAAGTTGTCTTCCAACAAACAGAATAAATTGTCCTTGATTTTATAAAAAGTATGCCATTAGGGCTAAAGAACTGTAAAAGTCTAAACCATCCAGCAAAGAAAAAAAAAAAAAAATCTTCTCTATGTCTTCTTTGCCAGAATGAAAGCAGCTCTCACAAAGCTGCCCTGCTAAAGGCAAGGTCATAATCACTACTGGCAAACTTCCTGCCTCATGTTAAAAATACATCTCTGCAGAAAGTTACACTCATAGTCACAGTACAGGGAGCATCTTACTTAGGTTTCAGCCATGCCAGACATGGTCTGGTAACTATAATACCCAAGTTTCTTGTATCTATGGTGATCACATCCATCACTGACACAAGCCATCACAATAAACTCTTATTACTGTAGGCTTTTTGAGCCTGACAACCATCAGGGCAAGAACTATCAGTGACTCTCAAACTGGCTTCATTTTGGAATTACATGGGAGCTTAAAAATAACTTGTAGGAAGTCCAACCTCACACTTGCCAAAGTAGTACCTCAGAGGGTAAGGCCCAGGAAACGCTTATTAAGTGCTGGTTAACACACTGACAAGAAAAGGAAGGATTCTAAGGAGCAGCACAGACTCCTGATCATCTGGAATGTTTCCCCGTCACACCTTCCAAATCTCACTACAGGTGTTCACAATACCTCCAGAGTTCCCAGAATCTCATTACTACGAATCTGGACTGAGAAAAGTGAGTGAGAGGAAAGAGCCCAAATTTCCCCCAATGCTTTTGCACAAATTCTCCATTCCTACCAATCTTAAGACCTACTTCTGGCTGGGCGTGGTGGCTCATGCCTGTAATCCCAGCACTTTGGGAGACCGAGGTTGGCGGATCACAAGGTCAGGAGATCGAGACCATCCTGGCAAACACGGTGAAATCCCGCCTCTACTAAAAATACAAAAAATTAG
This sequence comes from Mandrillus leucophaeus, assembly GCF_000951045.1. Taxonomy (NCBI): domain Eukaryota; kingdom Metazoa; phylum Chordata; class Mammalia; order Primates; family Cercopithecidae; genus Mandrillus; species Mandrillus leucophaeus. The sequence goes on along the minus strand of NW_012103142.1, from coordinate 1,951,875 downwards.
CTGGGCATGGTGGCGGGCACCTGTAGTCCCAGCTACTCGGGAGGCTGAGGTAGGAGAATGGCGTGATCCCGGGAGGCGGAGCTTGCAGTGAGCTGAGATTGCGCCACTGCACTTCAGCCTGGGCGACAGAGCAAGACTCCATCTCAAAAAAAGAGAAAGTGTAGGCCCTAGAAAAACATACCATAATGGGAAGAAAGGAAAAACTAAGTCTGAGATTGAGAGGACACAGGAGAAGCATGAAAGCAAGTCCATCATGTGGAAGAAGAGTTAGATTTATTCTGTACTGTTCTGGAAAGCAGAACTCTAATCCAAAAAAATGGAAGGTTTAGGAAGACAGATGCCAATCAAACTTAACAAACCAAAACTCAACAGAATCCAAAAACAGGCTGCCAAGTAGTAATGAGTTCTGTTTGTTATTAGGGAAAACAAGCAAATAATTAGAATAAGGGGTAGAGGGTCACCTTTCAAATGATAAAAAGATTCCTGCTTTACGTGGAAAGTTGGCCTAAATTGGTGGTTTTCAAATTAGTTTTATTTTGGAATTACATGGGAACAACAACAACAAAAAAATGCTAGTAGTAGGTCCAACCCCAGATTTGTAGGCACCGACTTCAGCAATCAATCATAATCATCAAGAATGAGACAAACCAATGTCATGTGCCTTGTTGATGCAAGGCACTAAAAAGGACGTAATACCACTTCCGTGGTGCTCCTGCCAAAAATGTACACCCAGAATCTAATCATGAGGAAATATCAAACAAAGCTACACTGAAAGACAGCATACAAAACAACTGCCCTGTGCTCTTAAAAACCATCCAAGTCATGAAAGGCTAAGAATGGCCAAGGAACTGTTCCATACTATTAATATGTATGCTCCTGGACTGGATTCTTGATCATAAAAAAAATTGCTCTAAAGGGCATCTTTGAGACAACTGGTAAAATTTGAACATAGATTCTATATTAGATAATGGTATTGTATCAATATTGAATTTTCCAAATGTAATAAATGTATTGTGGCTTTATAAGTGAATGTCCTTGTTCTTAGGAGATTTAGGTCAAACAACTAACTAATACCAAAACGGAAGTGTTTAGGATTAAAGGGTCATAATGTCCATGACTTAATATCAAATATTTCATCAGTGACAACAATTAATGCATACACACACACACACACACACACACACACACACACA
>NW_012103142.1:1943309-1950632 GCF_000951045.1 Mandrillus leucophaeus | reverse complement strand
CCCGCCTCTACTAAAAATACAAAAAATTAGCTGGGCATGGTGGCGGGCACCTGTAGTCCCAGCTACTCGGGAGGCTGAGGTAGGAGAATGGCGTGATCCCGGGAGGCGGAGCTTGCAGTGAGCTGAGATTGCGCCACTGCACTTCAGCCTGGGCGACAGAGCAAGACTCCATCTCAAAAAAAGAGAAAGTGTAGGCCCTAGAAAAACATACCATAATGGGAAGAAAGGAAAAACTAAGTCTGAGATTGAGAGGACACAGGAGAAGCATGAAAGCAAGTCCATCATGTGGAAGAAGAGTTAGATTTATTCTGTACTGTTCTGGAAAGCAGAACTCTAATCCAAAAAAATGGAAGGTTTAGGAAGACAGATGCCAATCAAACTTAACAAACCAAAACTCAACAGAATCCAAAAACAGGCTGCCAAGTAGTAATGAGTTCTGTTTGTTATTAGGGAAAACAAGCAAATAATTAGAATAAGGGGTAGAGGGTCACCTTTCAAATGATAAAAAGATTCCTGCTTTACGTGGAAAGTTGGCCTAAATTGGTGGTTTTCAAATTAGTTTTATTTTGGAATTACATGGGAACAACAACAACAAAAAAATGCTAGTAGTAGGTCCAACCCCAGATTTGTAGGCACCGACTTCAGCAATCAATCATAATCATCAAGAATGAGACAAACCAATGTCATGTGCCTTGTTGATGCAAGGCACTAAAAAGGACGTAATACCACTTCCGTGGTGCTCCTGCCAAAAATGTACACCCAGAATCTAATCATGAGGAAATATCAAACAAAGCTACACTGAAAGACAGCATACAAAACAACTGCCCTGTGCTCTTAAAAACCATCCAAGTCATGAAAGGCTAAGAATGGCCAAGGAACTGTTCCATACTATTAATATGTATGCTCCTGGACTGGATTCTTGATCATAAAAAAAATTGCTCTAAAGGGCATCTTTGAGACAACTGGTAAAATTTGAACATAGATTCTATATTAGATAATGGTATTGTATCAATATTGAATTTTCCAAATGTAATAAATGTATTGTGGCTTTATAAGTGAATGTCCTTGTTCTTAGGAGATTTAGGTCAAACAACTAACTAATACCAAAACGGAAGTGTTTAGGATTAAAGGGTCATAATGTCCATGACTTAATATCAAATATTTCATCAGTGACAACAATTAATGCATACACACACACACACACACACACACACACACACACACAAAGAGAGAGAGAGAGAGAGAGAGAGAAAGGAAAGGTAGCAAAATGTTAACACTGGAGTATCAAGAAGAGTGTACTATAGTTCATGGCATTATTCTTACAACTTTAAGTTAGAAGTTTTTTTTTTTAAATAAAAAGTTTTTTAGAAGCTTGCCAGGTGATTCTAATGCAACTGGAAAGGTTGATTACATTTGGAGGCAATTGGTCTAGATAAAATTCCAAGTCCCTTTCTGTTCTAAGACTGTGAAATAATTTTAAATGTACCAAAAAAATAGATGTGCCCTAATATTAATTTGATTGTTGCTCATTTTATGATACTCAGACTAAGGAAGAATTGTTAAGAGGGGGTAAATGAGCAATTTTCATTTGGCTGGTTTAAACTGACTTGTTGAAAAAGGCCCCAAATGTCGAAGAAGAACATGAAAGCTCCTAAAAACTACTTCTGCTCCCAAAACAAGCCATCTGAGACTTCTTAATTTGTACAGGTGCCTGACAGAACTTAGCACTCAAAAGTACTTTAACAAAACAATTCCTAGACATAAGCCAGATCTATAAAAATCCACTGAATCAGGACAAAATCTAGGGAGATCAGTTTTTGGTTTTTTTTTTTTAGACGGAGTCTTCTCTGTCATCCAGGCTGGAGTGCAGTGGCGTAACCTTGGCTCACTGCAACTTCTGCTTCCTGGGTTCAAGTCATTCTCCTGCCTCAGTCTCCTGATTATAGGCATGTGCCACCACGCCTGGCTAATTTTTATATTTTTAGTAGTCACAGGTTTTCACCATGTTGGCTAGGCTGGTCTCGAACTCCTGACCTCAAGTAATTCACCGGCCTCAGCCTCCCAAAGTGCTGGGGTTACAGGGGTGAGTCACCATGACTGGTCAAGGGAGGTTAGATTTGAATCAGCTCAAGACGGGTTTGCATTCTCAGCACAACCCAAACAGCTTACCTCTCTGTCTCTCTCTCTATTATTATTATTATTATTATTATTATTATTATTTTTGAGACAGGGTCTCACTCTGTTGCCCAGGCGACAGTGATCACTGCTCACTACAGCCTCGACCTCCTGGGCTCAAATGATCCTCCCACCTCAGCCTCCCGAGAATTTGGGATACAGGCATGTACCACTATCCACTATGCCTGGTTAATTTTTTATTTTTTCTAGAGATGGGATCTCATTATGTTGTCCAGGTTGGTCCCACATTCCTGGGCTCAAGCAATCTTCAGCCTCGGCCTCCTAAATTCTGGGATTACAAGTGTGAGCCACTACACTGGCCACCTTTACTTTTTTTTTTTTTTTTTGAGCCTGTCGCCCAGGCTGGAGTGTAGTGGCACGATCTCGGCTCACTGCAACCTCTGCCTCCTGGGTTCAAGTGATTCTCCTGCCTCAGCCTCCCAAGTAGCTGGGATTATAGGCACACGCCACCACATGCAGTTAATTTTTGTATTTTTAGTGGAGACAGGGTTTCACCATGTTGGCCAGGCTGGTCTTGAACCCCTGACCTCTGGTGATCCACCAGCCTCAGCCTCCCAAAGTGCTGGGATTACAGCTATAATCGCAGCATCTGGCCTCAGCTTTACTCTTAACGTGGTTTGCAACAATTGGCCTTTCAGGGTAGAGGCAAAGGGAATTATTTCCAAAGAAAGAAGTATGTTCTTACTACACTTAAACTAATTTTATTTTATATGTGCAAAATTAAAGGATAGGAAAATGTACTTTCAAGAACCAAAGTCTTACCCTTTATCAAAGCTTTACAAGCTCACTACACTAACCACTATTGGGAAAACAATCACTTCAAGTTTCCTCCCCATAAAAGAAAACTCTGAATAGACTAACTGAATAATGTTTCATTAAGTGTCATCTACTAGTAACAAAAACAGATTCCAAAAATGCCTTTGCAGAAATACATTATATACACTTTAAAAAATTAGCATCTCAAATATTACTAGTTACCAGATATTTTTACTTTATATATGTTATCTTAAACTCCAAAACAATCCAGCAAGGTAGATGGTAGTGCCGCATTTTACAAAAGAGGAAACAGGTTCAGAGAAATTAAGCAACTTGCTCAAGTCAACAAAACTAATAAGTCGCATCCCAGAACTTAAATTCTGGTCTACATGAAAGCCTATGATTTATGAGTTTTCCACTCTACTACTATACTTCCAAAACAAAAAACAAAAAAACTAAGAGTATCTTCCTATTCTGAAGACTTGAAAACAGAATACAGAGAGCAGGCCAATCACTGCACTTCAGCCTGGGCAACAGAGGGAGACCCTTTCTAAAATGAAAGAAAGAAGGGAAAGGAAAAGGAAGGGAAGGGAAGGGGAAGGAGGTAAGAAAGAGTAAGCCAAAATAAAGCTGATGTGCTCCACTACCTAAGGTCAAATTGCTTCTCTACCATTAAGACCCAACAGCTGAACAAAATCTCCCACAGGGCCTTCCCAGGTCCAGCCCATAGGGGGCTTCCTTTGCTAAATCACTATTTCTCAAAAGCATGAAATATCTGCCTTGTTTGGAAACATACAGAAGAACCTTATGTTTCTCTTCCCCAAGGCAGCTGTTTCCAGAGCCAAGTAAAAGGTAGCTAATGTGGATAATGCAGTGTCTCGAGCACACTCCAGACTGTTGCCAAAAAGCAAACTTCATCTGAATAAAATCTCTGACCAAAACCAGCAGGTGAGAGCACCAAGGAAAGAGGCTAACACCATCACCCAATGAACAAGCTCTGCTGCTCAGATGTGGTAAAGGCTGAGGGGCAGACAGGGCTGGCCTGTTCATCACCAGGCACATCAAACTACGCTTTGTCCCAGCCTCATGGGGAGGGAGACTAAGGCAGGTGCCCACCTTGGTCCTGCAACATCGTTTCCTATTTCAGAACCCTTCCTGGGTCAAGCGTGATCGAGCAGAGAGAAGCGAATGGCTGGAGATACTGGGTGTGGTTTTAAAGCATCAGGCAGAGATGCACAAACTCCAGGAAATCAGAGAGAGGCATGCAACCGCTTTTAAAGGAATAAAATGGATCACGCTTGTCCTTTCCTCCACATCTCCACCATTAGCTATTGAAACCTGAAAATCAGATTCCATTTCAAAAGACAAATAGAAAGTAGGCTAAAAATATTTTTTTAATTCCAGGAAGTACAACTGAATCACTTTTTCTATGCTTATTTAAAAAGTAAGATAATTTGACATCTCTTAACTACATTTAAAAATTTTTAAGAATCAAAATTGTAAATTAAGTATGTAATATGAGTCCCTTTTATTTCCCCATTCCTGCCATTTCAAATATTCCAGAAAAAACCACCCACCGTTTCCCAAATTAGTATGGGTTTAAAAAATAAAGTCAAAACCCACTGCAGCTGCATTTTCCCATTCCCAGACAAGCCAAAAGCAGATGGGCTGAAGCAGACAACAGTCAGCGTGATGAGGAGGAGCCTGAGTGGACAAGAGTAGAAGCGGAGAGGACCAAAGAGGAGGTACAGCTTGGAGAAATGATGCAGAGAATTCCTGGCAGCAAAGTACACACCTTGGCATTGATATAAGGGTCAAAGGGGCCGTACTTTTTGAGTTCTTTGATCTCAAGAGCATTCTACAAAAAGGAGAGGAAAAGAAAAAGTGATGACAAAATGGATGAAATATATCAAAGCAATACACAGCCCTGAGGGAACCCAACCCTAGAACTTGAATCTGCCCTCTGGATGCCTCAAAGGGAAGTTAATAAGAAAGACAACCTCCAGGGCACCTTACTCTTACCCCCCTTTAATCTAAGCATCCTACTGGAACCACATTAATGGTTTTAAAATGAAACCATATAGTGCTTGTAACCACTAGCTAGATCCATTAAAGTCTTCAGGCCACTGCAGACATCTTGCCCAGCTCCTGCCCACCCACCTGCCTACCAGATACTCAAAGCACTGGGCTGGGGTCCCACCTATCAACTGATACTCCAGGCAGGAGGCAGCTGTGAGCAGGTTAAGCTAGCACACTCAAGTAGCTCAAAAATCCAAGCAGCTGTGTTTCAAGGCAAAAGTGAGCAAAGAGGATTAGAAATGGTTGCTGAACATTTCTTAAATGAGAAGGACTTTAATGGGTGACCAGTCTTTCCAACGTTGAAGAATATTAGTTACAAGCACACTTCATTATGCATTTCCTCCAGAGAAGAGACATGACCACTTTAGCTAGGAGGAGTAAAATTGCACTTAGATTCTAAAGAGGTAATTCTAAACAGCTACTTTTCATTCCCAAATGTTATAAACAAACATCCTCATTGATGATTTCAAATGTCTGTTGCTCACCTACCCAAAAAATACTGCCCAAAAGGGGAAAGGAAGGGTGATTAACAGTTATATACACACAATCTCCAAATCAAGAGATTTGGGAGCACTACATTAATTTTCTCATGTCTCAGAATGAAGCTGCCCTTCTCAGAATCAAAGTCATGCTCTTAACAGCTAACTAAGAACTGCATGAGTCTCCTGACAGATGGACTCGCCAGGATAATTTCCTATTTTTTGAGGGAAAACCTTGATCTAATCCTACAGGTAATTTAACAATCCCCTCTCGGCAAAGTCATTAGAAAAACAGTCCCTAAGCTTACTGAGAAACATCAACATCTCCCTCCTTCAAGGAACTGAGAAGAGTATCTACTTCAGTTCAGAGCAGAGAGTGGAAAGGGGAGAATGGCTTATCATGTAAGGAACGCCCGTCTCCTCTCAAACTTGCACACAACCTCCAACTCAAATAACAGGGAGTTGTATTTGTAAGAGGCAAGTTTTAACTTGCATAATCCAAGTACAATTTTTTCCAAAGATATACATGTAAAGAAGAGGAAGTATATTCTCAGAGTAATTAAATCCATGGCCATTATAAGGTTATTTTCGCTCAAATTCAGCCTTTTTCATTTTCTAAGAATCACCTCTGCTTTTTCAAAGCATGCTCATTTGGAGGACATCATGGAAATGATCTTCATTCCACTGAATCACCTCTGCCCTCCACTCACATGTGTTTGATTTGTGAGTTCATTTTTTGGCACTAGCATGAGTACTTCTACTGCTGCAAGTTCTGATGTATGTAAAACAACAGCATGGTTTACACAGTACTGACAAACACTGGGAAAGTTACACTGCCAGGTCAAAGGCATAAACACAATTTATTTTTGAGACAGGGTCTCACTCTGTCACCCAGGCTGCAGTGCAGTGGCATAATCATGGCTCACTGCACCCTCAAATTCCTGGGCTTAAGTGATCCCCCGCCCCCGTCTCAGCCTCCTGAGTAGCTGGGACTACAGGTGTGTGCCACCACATCTAGCCTTTTTTTTTTTTTCTTTTTTTAAAATTTTTTATAGAGATGGGGTCGGGGAGATGGGGGTGCCTCACTATGCTGCTCAGGCTGGTCTCAAACTCCTGGCCTCCTGGCCTCAAGCAATTCTCCTACCTCAGCTTTCCAAAGTGCTGAGATTACAGGCATGAGCCACCACACCTGGCCTACAGTTAATTAAGCTCACTAGCTTGAAACTGACTCCATGCAATTTTGTAAGGTTTGCATTATTTCAAATTTTGCACATAAAGTGAATACAGTTGGCCCTTCATATCCACAGGTTTCCATCCATGGTTGGTAAATCTGCACATGTGGAACCCACAGACAGTGCAAATGTTACTTTGCCGTTTTACGTAAGAGACTTGAGCATCCTTGGATTTTGGTATCTATGGGGAGGTCCTGGAAACAAAGGGCTGACTGTGTATATATTTTTTATTCTAGTACTATTGCAAATATGCATGAGTCAAATGCATATAAAATACATCCTCACAGTATAAGATCTACTAAGAAGAGTACAACTGGGAAGAGGGGAGTCATATTTAGGGTATGGAAGAGGTGGTTCCATGCTAAGGAACTGATTATCAAAAAAACAAACGAGGCCGGGCGTGGTGGCTCAAGCCTGTAATCCCAGCACTTTGGGAGGCCGAGACTGGCGGATCACGAGGTCAAGACCATCCTAGCTAACATGGTGAAACCCGTCTCTACTAAAAAAATACAAAAAACTAGCCGGGCGAGGTGGCGGGCGCCTGTAGTCCCAGCTACTCCGGAGGCTGAGGCAGGAGAATG
>NW_012103142.1:1919502-1942504 GCF_000951045.1 Mandrillus leucophaeus | reverse complement strand
CGCCCGGCTAGTTTTTTGTATTTTTTAGTAGAGATGGGGTTTCACCGTGTTAGCCAGGATGGTTTCGATCTCCTGACCTCATGACCCGCCCATCTCGGCCTCCCAAAGTGCTGGGATTACAGGCTTGAGCCACCGCGCCCGGCCCGGTAATCTATTTTCTACTACTTTGAAAATGTCTGGGCCGGGTACGGTGGCTCAAGCCTGTAATCCCAGCACTTTGGGAGGTTGAGGCGGGCGGATTCGAGACCAGCCTGGCCAAGATGGTGAAACCCCGTCTCTACTAAAAATACAAAAATTAGCCGGGCACAGTGGTAGGCGCCTGTAGTCTCATCTACTCGGGAAGCTTTGGCGGGAGAATCACTTGAACCTGGGAGGCGGAGGCTGCAGTGAGCCGAGATAGTGCCGTTGCACTCTAGCCTGGGTGACAGAGCCAGACTCTATCTCAAAAAAAAAAAAGAAAAGAAAATGTTTGGACTCTTTGTCCAAACCTGTTTCCTTGTTTATGATGTTTAAACATCATTCAGGTGTTGAATTTATATAAAAGTAATCATACAAGACAAATATAATTATTCACCACATTATTCAGAGCATGTAGTGATGTAGGCGCTGAAAGCAGAGAGGTCAAGCAGAATAAAAGTTATTGCAGTCTGGGCGGAGTGGCTCACGCCTGTAATCCCAGCACTTTGGGAAGCCGAGGTGGGTGGATCACCTGAGGTCAGGAATTCAAGACCAGCCTGGCCAACATGGCAAAACCCCGTTTCCACCAAAAATACAAAAATTAGCCGGGCGTGGTGGTGGGTGCCTGTAATCCCAGCTACTTGGGAGGCTGAGGCAGGGAGAATTGCTTGAACCCGAGAGGCAGAGGTTGCAGTGAGCTGAGATTGCGCCATTGCACTCCAGCCTGGGCGACAGAGCGAGACTCTCTCTCAAAATCAATCAATCAATCAATGAAAGGTTACGGCAAAAGCAAGCCAGATACATATGTTATCATTTGATATCCCCAGAAAGAGGAACTTGCTTTTTTCCTAGTGACAGCACTAATTAAACAGATACCAGTATATAATTATCCCTATGAATGTGAGGTCAAAGAAAATCCCCACTGTAAATAGAAACAGCATCTGGAAATGAATTTGGCTAGCAAACTATAGCCATTTAAGTTCAAGATTCACTTTAATTCAGATATATTCAGATATATGGGAACAGTGTTCTCTATAGATTTCTTTTTAGCTATATCTAAGATGGCTACAGAAAAGACTTAACGATTATATTCAGTGTACTTTAGAAATGTTTAATGCTGAAGGAAACAACCATTGCCTCTTTCTGGTATGTTGGAGTCAATTAGGGTGGGTCAAATATTGGACAAGTGACACAAAATACTCTAAGGGGGTGAGGGCTCTGGAGCTCCTTGCTCAGCAAAATCTAAAATGATTCCAATAATCCCTCCTCATAAAAACTACACTGGTGGCTGGGCGCCGTGACTCATGCCTGTAATCCCAGCACTTTGGGAGGCCGAGGCGGGCAGATCACCTGAGATCAGGAGTTTGAGACCAGCCTGACCAACGTGGTGAAACCCCGTCTCTATTAAAAATACAAAAATTAGCCGCGTGTGGTGGCAGGCGCCTGCAATCCCAGTTACTTAGAAGGCTGAGGCAGGAGAATTGCTTGAACCCAGGAGGTGGAGGTTGCAGTGAGCCGAGATTGTGCCACTGTACTCCAGCCTGGGCAACAAGAATGAAACTCCATCTCAAAAAAAACAAAAACAAAAAAACTACACTGCTGCTACTTATTGCCTATAGTACTTGTTTTCCTTTAACACCTTCTATTTTGTTACACTCTGGTTTACATTCTTTGACATCCTGGCAAAACCACTCACTGTGCGCCCTGACAATGCCTGCCCCTTTGCTGAGCAATCTGAAGGGCAGTGCCCCATCACTTAAGCCTCTGCCTTCTCTCTCAAATTCTCCCCAAAGCATGCCTTCTCCAGAGAACGTTGCACACAAATCCCACCCAGTTCCTAATAACTTCTCTATACTCCGGAGAATTACATAGGCCATTTAATGTATTTTTTCCCCTTAAAAAGGGTTCTTGTGTACAGGGCTAATTTTATGAGAAAAGAATGGCAGGCAAGAAGAGAGAGTAAATAAATAACTATTGAAACCGAAGACAGCTTTCTCATGACCACTCAGTCTATTTTCAGTTTATCGAGCAGTTAGTTACCTAATAGATTCCAGCCCCTTTATGTTCTGGCTGCCCCAAATGTGATCATCATACCTAGAACATTACGTACCACTGGAACATTCCAGAGGGGAAAAGAACAAGCAGAAGTAAAGGTAAAACTTAACTCTTGGCTAAAGATTTTTTGGTGGATGGGGTGGGGAAGGATGTTTAAATAACACATGAAAGAAAGACACAGAAATCCTGAATGAACTGAACTTAGGTTTGTTTTTCTCTGTTTTTCAGTGCCACCGCTTAGCAAACCTTTGTTTTGTTTTCGTTTTTTACAGATAGGGTCGTTCTGTCACCCAGGCTGGAATGCAATGGCACAATCATAGCTCTCTGCAGCCTCAAACTCCTGGGCTTAAGTAATCCTCCTGCCTTAGCCTCCTGAGTAGCTAGGACTTCAGGCACGCTACCACGCCTGGTTAATTTAAAAAATTTTTGTGTGTGTGGAGATGGAGGCTTGCTTTGTTGCCCAGGCTGCTCTCAAGCTCAGTTTCATGTGATCCTCCCACCTCGGCCTCCCAAAGTGCTGGGATTACAGGCATGAGCCACTAAGCCCAGCCAGCAAAGTTTTCTAGAAAATGAAAAGGCAACGTGAAGGCCTGGGTTCTGTAGGGTGAGGGCAGGGATGCAGTACATTGATACTTACTTATGGCCATTCAAAGCAGCATGGTGCAGGGGTGTGTAGCCAGTGCTGTCAACACAGTTCACATTTGGCCCTCTCCACATGCTATCAGGGAAAAAAAAAAGAGAGAGAGAGAGACATAGATTTCACAGACTGGAGTCGCAAACCAAAGTTAGAGATAGCTAGCTAATTAGTAAAGATTTCTGTGTGGTGTTCAACCAGACTAGTTACTTCTGAATGACCCCGATAATGTACAGCAGCTATACACTGCAGAGATGCATAGCACTGAGGGTACACTTCAATGGTTTGCTAAACATAGTCAAGTGTCAAGACAACAGTGTCATTGCTTAAGAGTTTGTTCTTCTAGTACTCCCATGATTGCAAAAACAGCTCATTGAAAGGTCATCAAAGACAGAACAGGTATTGAACACCCACTCCTGTGCTGGTGACTGAAGGTTTGAGAGACACCTCAACACAGATCAGATAATCAAGATGAGTCACCGAGCAAGGACCAAGATCAAGAAAGCACCAGGAGATGTGTCTTAAGATGAAAGAGACAATTTTGCCTTTCTTTTGTAAATATGTCTTATTAGTAATTAAAAAAAAAAAAACAGAATCTATAATCACAGTGTCTTATCTGACTTAAAAACACCATAGGAGGGAAGTTGAAATGTTACCTTACTTAATCCTCAAAGCCTTAGTTCTTATTTCTGTTTCTGCATTGGCCTTACTGCATTGACCAGAGCTTCTAAAATAATATCAAATAATCCTAAAAGCCTTAGTTCTTATTTCTGTTTCTGCAAACCTTACTGCATTGGCTAGAGCTTCTAAAAGAATATCAAGTAGCAGAGGGCAAACTTGTTTTGTTCCTGCTTCTAATAAAAATGCCTCCAATGGTTTGAGGTAGATACTCTGCAACTTGTAAAAGAAGTATCCTATTTTTTTTCCAAAAAGTGTTATTAGAGATAGTTGGTTAAATGTATTTTCTGCATATATGGAGATAATAGTTTTTCACATTTAACAACCTAATATGTTGTTATCAATAGGTTTCTTAATATTAAGCCATTCTTGGAGTAAACTTAATTGGCCATTTCCATTATAATTCTACTTGAGAGCATCTATTTGAGAGTAGATTACTTAGAATCTATATTCGTAATTGAGGCTGGTTTAAAGTTCTTGCTTTTGTGCTATTGTTACTGGATGGCATCAGTGTTAGGTTTAGGTCACAGGTCAGCTGGGCAGCTGTCTACTCATTTCCATATTGAAGAATCAATGACAGGCCAGGTGTGGTGGCTCACGCCTATAATCCCAGCACTTTGGGAAGCTGAGGCGGGTATCAGTTGAGGCCAGGAATTTGACACGAGCCTGCCCAACATGGTGAAACCCTGTCTCTACTAAAAATACAAAAATTAGCTGGGCATGGTGGCGTGCTCCTGTAATCCCAGCTACTCGGGAGGCTGAGGCAGGAGAATTGCTTGAATCTGGGTGTTGGAGGTTGCAGTGAGCCAAGATCACACCACTGCACTCCAGCCTGAGAGAGAGAAACTCTGTCTAAAAAAAAAAAAAGACAATGACAGAGCACTAAAATTACAAAGAATTACCAGTAAAACCATCTGAGCCCAGAGCCTGTATGTTCAGTGTTGGAAGCAATATTATTTATAAAATTTTGGCCGGACACGGTGGCTCACACCTGTAATCCCAGCACTTTGGGAGGCCAAGGCAGGTGGATCACCTGAAGTCAGGAGTTTGAGATCAGCCTGACCAACACAGTGAAACCCATCTCTACTAAAAAATACAAAAATCAGCCGGGCATGGTGGTGCGCACCTGTAGTCCTAGCTACTCAGGAGGCTGAAGCAGGAGAATTGCTTGAACCCAGAATGCGGAGGTTACAGTGAGCCAAGATTGTGCCACTGCACTCCAGCCTAGGCAACAAAGTGAGACTTGATCTCAAAATAAATAAATAATAAAGTAAAATTTTAGCAATAGGCATCAATAGACAAATTATTGTAACTACAGTACAGAGTAGAATATCATATGCCAGTTATACTGCTATGTAATAAGAAAAAAAGATCATAATGTTGAGAAAAAAGAAACAAAATTGTAAATATTATAGTCATAGCTCAGAAAGGATGAAATTTATCAGGATAGTAGATTAAGTGCACAAGTTTACTCTACCCCCTGCCTAAAGTTCTCTGAAGTGACAGAAAAGATATCCCACCCTACACAGATAGCTATAGACAGATTCACACCAAGAAAATTTTAAAAAGATACCGTCAGGTAACCGGCAATGTTGAGGAATTACTAAAAGGCAGAAAGTAGACAAGGTCAGATCTACAGAGACACAATCTAGAAGAATGCAAATTAAAACATTCATTGACAAAAATGAACATAATGACATCATCAAGTGTTTCTAAAGATTAGGAAAACAAGCAATCTTAAACACCACTGGTAAAGTTTAAACTGGTAAATTCCTTTGGGAAGATAATTTGGCACCATTGATCAAAACCAAAACTAGGATTCACTTTGAGGCAGCAATTCCACTTACAGGCAACTACCCAACAGAGATACTTATATATGTGCACAAAGACACATGCTGGTACAGGATTGCTTCATTGTAAGAGTTAAAAACTAAAAACTTAATGTCTATCCATAGGCAAGCAGTAAAATATTAGGTATACTCATAAAATAAAATACTACATAACCGTCAACAACAACAGTAATAACAAAGGAAAGAAAACAAATTGAACCTTTAAGTCCTGACATGGAAAGATTTCCCAAGACATACCGTGCTACAAGACAGCGACAGAAGACGTCATTGTGTAATACACACCGCTGTAAATGGATGGTGACTAGAAGAGCACTCACCAAATGCTGACTGTGCTCACCTCTGGGGAAGGAAATCTGTGTGTTAGGGAGCACTGCAGATGATGGAGAGAGACTTTCCTATTGCGCTCTGTATTCTACCACAGTTTAAAACACTTACAGTGAGAATCTATTCACACAGTGCTTTTATAATAATAATATTGTAAAAGAAACAGGGGAATCATCTGTGCACGAGGAAAAGAAGAAAAAAAAGTCAAAATGTTAATAAAACACAGCTGTATATGGGTGACAAGCCACTTTAATGAGCATGTAGATATTAGGTTTACAATCTTAAGATACATTTTAAGTAGGAAAAGTGGGCTTCTGTACAGCAAAGGAAACCGCCAGCAGAGTAAAAAGATCACCTATGGAATAGGAGGAAATATTTGCAAACCATACATCTGCTAAGAAGGTTAATATCCACAACATACAAAGAACTCAGAACAACTCAATAGCAAGAAAGCAAATAACCTGACTGAAACATTGGGCAAAAGATCTGAAAAGACATTTCTCAGAAGAAGACACACAAATGGCCAATAGGCATATGAAAAAATGCTCAAACCACTAGTCATTACAGAAATGCAAATTACAACCAAAATGATATATCACCTCATGCCTATTAGAATGGCTATTACCAAAAAGACAAAAGCTAAATGTTAGCAAGGATGTAGAGAAAAGAGCACCCTTGTACACTGTCGGTAAAAACAAAAATTAGTACAGCCATTTATAGAAAACAGTACGAAGTTCCTCAGAAAGTTAAAACTAAAACTACCATATGAACCAGCAATTGTACTACTGGGTATATCCAGAGGGAGTAAAATCAGTACCTGGAAGAAATGTCCGCACTTCCATGCTCATTGCAGCATTACTCCCAGTAGCTGAGATATGGAACCAACCTACCTGTCCATCAATGGACAAATGAATAAGAAGATGTGGTATATATAAACAATGGCATATTTTCCTTAGGAAAGGAAGGAATATCCTGTCATTTGTAATAACATTCATCAACCTAGAGGACCTTATGGTAATAAAATAAGCCAGGCACAAAAAGACAAATACTGTATAATTTCACTTACATATGAAATCTAAAAATGTTGAACTCACAGAAGCAGAGAGTAGAACGGTGGTTACTAGGAGCTGGAGGGGGTGATGTTGGGGAGATGTTGGCCAAAGGAACAAAATTTCAGTCAGGAGGGATAAATTCAAGAGATCTACTGCACAATAAGGCAATTATACTTAATAACAATGTATTATAATCTTAAAAATTGCAGCCGGGTGTGGTGGCTCATGCCTGTAATCCCAGCACTTTGGGAGGCCAAGGCAGGCGGATCACCTGTGGTCAGGAGTTCGAGACCAGCCTGGCCAACATGGCGAAACCCCGTCTCTACTAAAAACACAAAAATTAGGCGGGTGTGGTAGTGCATGCCTGTAATCCCAGCTACTCGGGAGGCTGAGGCAGGAGAATTGGTTGAACCCAGGAGGCAGAGGTTGCAGTGAGCCGAGATCATGCCATTGTGCTCCAACCTGGGTGACAGAGTGAGACCCCATCTCAAAAAAAAAAAAAAAAAAAGCACCAAGAGAGTTGGTGTTTTTTGTTGGTTTGTTTTGTTTTGTTTTGTTTTTGAGACAGAGTCTCGCTCTGTCACCCAGGCTGGAGTGCAATGGTGGAATCTTGGCTCACTGCAACGTCCGCCTCCCAGGTTCAAGCGATTCTTCTGCCTCAGCCTCCTGAGTAGCTGGGACTATAGGTGTATGCCACCATGCCTGGCTAATTTTTTTTGTATTTTTAGTAGAGATGGGGTTTCACCATGTTAGCCAGGATGGTCTTGATCTCCTGACCTAGTGATTGACCTGCCTTGGCCTCCCAAAGTGTTGGGATTATAGGCATGAGCCACTGCGCCTGGCCGAGAGTTGGTTTTTAAGTGTTCTCACCATAAAAATGATATGTGAGGTAATACATAGGTTAATTAGCTCAATTTAGCCACTCTATAATGTATAGCTATTTTAAAACATCATAATGTATACAACAAATAAATAAAGTTTTTGTCAATTAAAAATAAATTTTTACAAAGCAAGTTACATGTATTTTGATATCTAGGCTATTTGTTCATTGTCAACTAAGGATGGTAAAGACAAGGTGAGGAGCCTGAGGGACATCGTGATACCCCACCCTCCACTAAGCCTGAACTTCTACAGCACTTTCTAAACAAGGAGCTAAATGCAATTAAATCTCTAACACATTTGTACAATGATCTCATTTTCCAAACCAAAAAGTATATGACTATGCCTGACAATGGATCAGGGTGACGGCAAGGGACATGGATCTGGAAAATCTGTGAGGTACAGTTGTCACACTTATTTTCAAATTGCCACACAAGAGGAAATATCATCATTACAGTACAGGTGACACTAAGAAGCTAAAAACAAATTATTTGCCCCAAATCACATGCCAAATCAGTGGCAGATCAAAAACTCTCTTTGATGGAGCTCATGGCATTTGGCCAAACAAGGACTGTCTGATCTAACTGGAACGACAACGTGAAGCGAATATGTAGTGGACATAATTCAGCAGCAAGGTGACTAGAATAACTAAGAGGAGCTGAGAAAGGAAATACTAAGGCCGGTTAAAGTGGCTGAGAGTGCGGGCTTATCAGCTACTAATTTAGTTCTATTAGAACTCAACTATCTCAGCCCTCTCAGTCCATGTCCCCAAGGAACCCTGAAACTAAGATTTTAACTGCCTTTGATTTTAACAAAAAGGCAAGATCAAGCAAGCCTCTCATCATTTTCTAACTTTTGCCTCCATGACTGGTTTAAAGGTGATTAAGTTTGGACATCCTACGTCAGCACTAAAACTTCCTCAAAACAATCAGAAAAGGAAAAAAGATAGTGACTTCACTGCAAAAAGCTGCAACCTTTCCAACCACAGAGGTCTTTTTTCCTTCTTTTTCTCTACCTTCTCCTTCAAAAGCCCATCTAGAAGTTTTGGGAACTGGGGAACATATTAAACAAAATCTAAACGAAAATAGAGAACTATAATCTCCTTGTTTGGAATTTCAGCTTCAGACAGGATGGTAGTAACATCCCCCTCCACCCAAGTTTCTTCCTTTTTGGCAGCTCAAGAAAAGAGTTATTTACAATCTAGGTCTTCCTCCCTATCACAGCTGTCCTATTAGGTTTTCTAAAACTGTAAGCACCAGAGGGCTACTCACCGACAAACAAAAGCAGCATATAATGCACCAGGAACCAGGGAAAACAACTTTAACCACAGCCGAGGAGATTCCTAAGCAAAGTTTAACCTGTAGAGATTGTGCAGAAATGCAATAGCTGCTCTTGACTTGCAGGACAAACACTCAGACTGATCTTAATGGGTCCTGGAGCAGTCACAGCAAGCCTGCGTGATGAAGCTATGGAACCTAGGTTAGGAGCGTGGGCTCTGCGGTTAGCCGACCTGACTTCAAAACTCGCCTCCGCCACTTGTCACGTTTTTTGATCTTGGACAATTCACTTGATTCTCCACGGCACTGTCTCTGCATTTGTAAAGTCTACTGTGATAGGCTCCCCAGGACTTAAATCATTCATGGAAACTTCTAGAAGCTTGAGCAAGTATAATAGTATTGAGAGGCCTAGCATGTCAAAAAAAGCTTACCTGCTTTCACATGATGCTGAAACACAGCAAGCCTTGCCCTATGCGCCTCGGTGGCACCTACGTTTTGGGATGGCATCTAAAGCACTGCGGAGCGCACGGAAGAATATGACTGGTGAGGCCCTGTGGCTTTTGAATGCCCCCTCAAAGGCCTCTCTCCATTCCTTTAAAAACTGACTGTATGTGTAGACATGCTGGGCTCTGTGCTGGATTTGGAGGTTTCGATGAATAGAAACAGCCCACTCTATTTGGTGAAGGTGCCAAATGAGGTCCTGTTTGTGGAGCTACTCACGCATGTATTCAACAGACATGTGAAGTGCGCCTTCTAGGGGCTGGAGATGCAGATGGAAAAAGACAAAGTCTCTGCCCTCATGGAGCTTGATTTCTAGGAGGAGGGAGTGAGTGAGTGAATAAACAAATAGATCCTATGACGCCTATGTGGTGATAAGGCCCAAAAGTGAGCAAAGGAAGCAGAGGCAGCAAAGGAAGGGGATAAAAAGGAAATGAGTGATATTTGAGATAAGGTCATCAGGAAAGACCTCTCTAAGAAGGTGACCTTTGAGAAGAGATCTGAAGAAAGTAAAGAGCCGTGAGGGTGTCTGAGGTAGACAGGCAGAGTAACATCAAACACAGGAGCCCTGGGAAGGAGCGTGCCTGACATGTGGCAGGAGAGGGGAGTAGCAGGGAGCTCTGCCCACAGAGATGCCAGAGGACATTACAAAGGACACCGAGGAGAGTTCAGTTCCACAGGCATCCGCTGAGCACCTATTAGTGCTCACTGCCCGGGGCAGAAAACGGAGGAGGACGTAAAGTCCACGCTTGAAGGAAAGGGGAGCACTTTCAAACCAACGGGAGGCGCAGGCTCTAAAGTCTAAACTGAGGTGATCAGAAACCAAATCTCTTAACAGAGAATCAGGGTTCCTCCTACCTGATTTCAAAAATCCATCAACACTCATAGCTAAATTTACTTACCACTCTTCAGACCCAGCAACACTCAAGCGAAAGCTTGAGGTAAAATTGCTTAAAGACTCTGTGAAATCAAGTAAGAATCGCAAAAACAAGATAAATGGGATATTTATTCTGTCGAGTACAGAAAGTGGCCCAACTCAAATGTCCCCTGATCCTCAACACCTTTCCTGATTACACTGGCTGATATTAATTTCACCCGTCTCAGATCTTCCAGATCATCCACTGCACCTTCCACCACATTTATCCCATCTGATCCTGAGCCGCAGTGAATTCTTTATCCTGCTCATTCATACCATATATTATAAGTCCTTTAGGGAAATCCCTCATGTTTCCAAGAACAGAGCACTATGTAAGGAACTGGGCCAGGGCCACCAGGGTGCAACTTCTAACATTCAGTTTTCAGCAGCCTGCTCACTCCCTCTTTCCAGATCAGATTCTTGCCAACCCTGAACCAACACTACCCCAGTGTGACATGGTCTCTATGCAGTATAACAAACCTAGTCCATTTATATCCATTAAGAATGGCAAAAATCTCTTGATGGGACATACAAGAACACTGCATCTGAGATGTCTGTACATAAAACACAGAGACAGACGAACCATAAGTTAGACCCAAAGTGCCCAGGCCACTTTCGTGTGTGTGAGGTCAGATTTCTGGACCAAATGATACCCTAAGTGGCTCTTAGCTGGCAGTAAACATGATTCATGTGGTGGCCCAGCTACTTTATTGCTTACTTTACACAGACAAGTAATGGTATCTCAATGGGCCAGAAGACTGTCCAATCCAGTTCCATCCAATAAATGTTGATGCCACAGTGCTGGACAGTCCCTACCCTTGAGTTCAGGGAGGAAGTCAGACCAGTAAACAAATGACAATACTACACAGTGTGTGACATTCTGGGAAGGAAGTACACAAACTGGCTTAAGGGAAATGGGAACAGAGAGGTTTTACAGAAGAGGAGACACTTAAGTTGAACCTTAAAGTTTAGGAGGAAGCAGCCAGGCAGAAACGAAGAGGCAACATCCAAATTCACTGTCCCCTGAGTAGTCTCAGCAAAGTGGGACACCTGCAAGTAACTATGAGTGGCTGGAGCATACAACTGGAAGGATGGTGAATGCAAGGTTGAATAGGCCAGCAGAGTCAAATCAGAAAGGGTCCTGTATGCCGCTGAAGAGATTCAAGCGAGGAATGATCAGATGGGTGTTTTAGAAAAATCCTTCTGTTGACAGCTGGGAGGCAGGTACTCAGATGGTCCATTTGTTATTCCCTATACTGTTGTGATGGCCTGACATATTTCAGAATTTTTTTCATCATTATGCTGAGTGGGTGTGTAAATGATACACTAGGAGAAGTGTGTGACTAGATCCAGGGAGCCCAGATGAAGTTAGTAATTCAGGCATGAAGTGAACACCTAAATGACAGCAGTGCAAAGAGGACAGAGAAAAAAGGATAGATTCAATACAAAAGAGAGGACCTTGTCAAATGCAGGTTGGGGTGCAGTGGCGGCTGTTTGAATCAGGCTACTCGGTGAGTAGTGAGAATTCTGGAGGAAAATCAGGGTTGCTTTGTTTTGTGATTGTGGTGACATGAGGTAGGGGAGAAGAGAAGGGAGCAGGAGGGAGTTTTATTTTGAATTTGTTGAGGCTGAAATGAATTTTGACTCCCATATGTAGATGTCTGGTCAGTAGGTCAACATAAAGGACAGGAACCCATAATCCTATGTTATATAAAGCCCATCCTTGTTTGTACCATGGTTATACACCAAATAACTTAAAGTGACAATGTCTAAATGTTTACATGCATTTGCATGCATGTTACCCATACTTGGCTCTTACAGGCATACTATGAAGAAGGAAAACAGATACCAGTATTTCCATTTCATAGGTAAGAAAACTGAAGTTCAAATGACTTGCTGTTTGTCATATAGTTGGTTACATGAGAACAGAAATAAAATTCCACATCTGACTCTAGTGCATGTTCCTTCCAGTTTCTCCAGGCCCTTGACACCGAATGTTTACAGAAAACAATGTGTATCTCTGTGGGTCAAGGTCAACGACTCAAAGCATCAAGTCAGATAAAGGCCTTCTGGATCACAGACCCTGTAAAGAGGGAGCAATAAACTCAAGGGGAAAGAGAGGTCCTAGGCAACTCTCCAAAAATTCTTCATTAAATCATAAGGTCTAAACAGGAGTTTGTCTCATCAGCCTTTTTCTGTCAAAAGCTTTCAATGTTTTCTTCTTTTGGTTATCCTTGCAAAGGGAGATTTATCTCTGAACCTCAGGAAGGGCTGGCAGTTTTCCAACACAAGGAAACACTCTCTCAAATCAGTCTAATTTAGAAAAGATTTCATCTCACTCAAATGAATTTGACACATCCTTCCTAAAATGCTTTCTACATACTTAACAGTTGAGGGTAAAAGGAGAGATACAAGGAGTCTATGAAACCATCCCTACTGTCAGAGAAGTTTGTAATCTTCAAGGGAAGACAAAACATACAGACATGAAACAGTCAGACACAAAAGCCCCACAACAGTGCCAAAAGAGTTCAGTTAACTGGGCAAAACTGAGCATGTACTTTTATTTCTGCTCCCTCCTGAAACCCATTAAAACCAGAGTTAAATAAAAAGGGTGAAAGGAACAGAAGATAACTGAACATAAAATGTTGATCCTTTTTGAAAGATAAAAAGTAGGTAAGTTAGTAGAGCTGAGAAAGTGAATCTCTGCAGCCCGTGAAGGGGATGCCAATTCACACAGACACCCTTGGGAAGGCTCAGGGATTAGAGGCACCAGGTGGCAGAGGAGGCCAGGGATGGGGAGGGGCTGAAAACCAGGACTTAATACAAATTCTGTATAAAGAGGTGTTATACCACCAGGTTTGCTGTCACATTCAGGACAACCAGGGACTATCACTCCTCTACCTACACAGGAGAAGGTTGATTTATTCTGTAAGAACCAGCTCAGATCTAGATGCAGGAATATTAGGAACAGCAGAAGGTAGGGGAAGGAACTGTACTGAAATCAGAGGCCCTGATGGAAAGTCTCTATCTTGAAGGATGAGATCCCAGCCTCCCTAACCCACTTGACTTCCAGAATGCTGGCAGCTCCACTCCCATCCCCACACAGGAAAGTTGAGGGATTCTTTCCTGGAGAAAACAAATGATACCACAGAAAAGTTCAACAGATGATGGCTTTGGAGGATTTCCCAACAAAACAGGGGTGCTCCTCCCCCATAACCCTATATAATACTAATATAAAGCCCATCCTTGACAATCTCTTCCCACCTCTATACAGAACATCCAATCAGCTTTTTAGTGTCTCATGCTTTAATACAAGTGACAACCAAGGATTGCCAGACATTTGAGGAAAAGCCTTTAACATGAAAAGACAGAACACAAAATAAACAGAAAAAAATGACTCAAAGAAATGAGACAAGGAGCCAAATAAAACCTCAAAAATCTATTATCACAGAACAGCATCAAAAAAAAAAAAAAAAAAAAAAAAACAAAACCAAAAAACAGGGTCAGTGAAAAGTTCTTGGAAACTAAAAATAATAATATAAATAAAAATATAAATAATGATCCAGAAGATAAAGGTGAATAAATCTCTCAGAAAGTAGAACCAAAGATAGAGGTTGGAAATAGAAAAGATAAAATTCGAGGACCAAAAGTTCCAGAGGAAAGAGAAAAAGATCATCAAAGAAATAATTTAAGAAATTTTCCTTGAACTTCTGCTTATAGGAGTCCATCCTGTGCTCAGTATAATGAATAAGACATTTTTAAAAGTCACATTGTGAAATCTTATAATAAATGGGATAAAAAGAACACAGTTTGAGAGTAAAAAAACAGCTTGCATACAAAGAATTAAGCGCCACCAGAATTTTCAATAGCACCTCTGGAAGCCATAAGACAAAGGAGAAATGCTTTCAAAATTCTGAGGTGAAATGACTTCCAATCAGTCAAGTATAAAAAGAGAATGGATATTTTTAGACATGCAGGGTCTCCAACTTTACCTCCCACACACTCTTTTATCAGGAAGTGACTGGAGGATGTGCTCTACCAAACAAATGAGCAAACCGAGAAAGAGGAAGACGGGTATCCAGGAAACGGGGTGAAGGGAATCAGCTACGCAGCCTAGAGACCATATCTGGAGAATGCTGGGAATCCAGGGGGGAATCTGCAGGAGGAAACGAAACTAACATGATCAACTGATATATCTGCCTAGGATGTAAAAAAGAATACTTAAAAATTACAGTGTGATTTGGGAAGTAAGAATAAGCTGGACGTAGAAAACTCAGAAAATGGTCGGGCACAGTGACTCACGCCTGTAATCCCAGCACTTTGGGAGGCCAAGGCGGGCGGATCACCTGAGGTCAGCAGTTGGAGACCAGCTTGGCCAACATGGAGACACCCCATCTCTACTAAAAAATACAAAAATTAGCTGGGTGTGGTGGCAGGTACCTGTAATCCCAGCTACTTGGGAGGCTGAGGCAGGAGAATCGCTTGAACCTGGGAGGTGGAGGTTGCAGTGAGCCAAGATCACGCCACTGCACTCCAGCCTGGGCGACAGAGCAAGAGACTGTCTAAAAAAAAAAAAAAAAGGAATAAAGAAAAAAGAAAACTCAGAAAATCAAAGAAAATTAATTAATTGTACAAGAAAAAAACAGAATTATAGCATAACTGGCTCAGCAGGTAAATAATCCTAACAGTTGGCCAGGTGCGGTGGCTCAAGCCTGTAATCCCAGCACTTTGGGAGGCCGAGACGGGTTCATCACGAGGTCAGGAGATTGAGACCATCCTGGCTAACACGGTGAAACCCCGTCTCTACTAAAAAATACAAAAAAAAAAAAAACTAGCTGGGCAAGGTGGCGGGCGCCTGTAGTCCCAGCTACTCGGGAGGCTGAGGCAGGAGAATGGCGTGAACCCGGGAGGCGGAGCTTGCAGTGAGCTGAGATCCGGCCACCACACTCCAGCCTGGGTGACAGAGCGAGACTCCGTCTCAAAAAAAATAAATAAATAAAAATAAAAATAATCCTAACAGTCATAACAACATAAACATAAGCATTGAATACTGATGTAACTAAAAGCTGTGATATACTTGAAGGATGAAGGGGGAGGCAGTGGACAGAGAGTGTAAGAAGGCTAACCGTGACTAATAGAGGATGTTTAAAATTTTTAAATAAAGAAATAACAGCATAAGCCTAACAATCAGAAATATGGAGGAAACACCAGAAGAAGAAAACACTAAGAACTGGAAATGGTTGCTTTCCCAGGAAGGGCATGAGGTGTGCACAAACGGCCTTCCAGTGGGACTGATGCAGAAAGGATGCTGACACTGCGTGACAGGTGGGCAGGCCCTTGTCAACTATGAAATCTATAATTCTAGGAACCTTGTGGTTTTGTGTTTAAACACGTTCTGCAAAGCAGTGACTTTGAAAAGTTTATTGTCTCTTAAGAGAGACACAAGCAAGAAAGGTGACACTTCATTTTAACTGCACATGTGACACAAGTCACACGAGAAACTTGGAAGGATGGCCTCCTTGTTCCACAAAGCCAGCAAGGAGTTCCTTCTTCTATCCTGCCAAGGACAATTATCTTCAGGATAAACATAGCAGTTATATCCAGTGTTGCTCTTCTCACTATTCTGTTCTAAGCCCTTCTGTTTCTTGTCCGCAATTTGAATGCACACACACAATACCACACACACACACACACACACACAAAAATCCACAGGTTTCCCAAGAGCAATGACGAACTGTTTGAAACCTCCGTGTACATTTGCTCTAAGGATTGTTATTTTAAGTTATCGCTATCCTGGGCAAGCGAGGCACTGGCTCCCTCTCAATCTTCATAACAGAAAGGTGGATAGTGCACAGTACATGAATGAGTACAGTGTGAAACCGTCATTCCAATATGGACACAGACAGGACAGCCTGAGAAGCACACCGCCACAAAGTGGACAACACTACAAGAGTTCTCTGCTGTAATCAGGATGTGTTCATGGGGATTAACATATACATCATATTTTTACAAGCCTTATTTCTCCAGTGCCTTCACTATTATTTGGGTGGCCTTTATCTTACTTCATTTGACTTACTTTATTAGTGGCTTCTTAACACTTGAGCATTGATTGTTTCTGTTGCACAACTGTAAAGAAGGCACAAAACTGCTGAAACTCTATGAAAATGGCCTCCAGAGTCCATAATTCTGATTCTAAGGGTGAATCATTCAGCGTATTTACTCAGTGAGCAAAACAATCATCACAGTGCATGCTCCATGACAACAGGCACGGTGCCTGTCTTGTGCCCCCTTCCCAAGGAGCAAGCACACAGTAAGTACCTGGCACTATGGGGAGAGGGAAAAAGAAGAAGAAAGGCTACTGTGCTTTTCTAAACATCTTACAATGAATAAATAAGACCAAGTCCCTGTCCTAAAGGATGTCAGAGACGTGAAAACAAAAAAGTATACTGTAAAGTGATGATGGATGAATGGAATGCCATTAGCAAGAAAAGGGACAGCAAGGGCATTGCAAACAGCAAGAAGAGTGTGGGATCACAGTGGAGCCTCCCTGATTTTTCAAAAAACAGACATTTCCCAGTTTTCCGCATTCCACATACAGAACCTTTCCTAGAAGACCATGCTCCTTTCTGCCTCTTCCACAGCCCCCCATCCCATCTTGCCATTTTTAATTGACATTCAGTGTTGAGCAAAACTCCCTTCAGGGAACTTCTTCCTCACCTTCCCAGGCCGGGTCAGGCTCTTCAAGAACTTCCTGTAGAACTCCTTGTACTTTGCCTTCATTACAAGCTCAGTTTAGAGCTCTGCATTTTTCATTACTTGATTGCCTTTCTCACTGGACAACAAGCAACTCAGGGGCAAATTCAAATATGTTTTGTTTACCATTATATCCTCGCCACCAATGAAGCATTGCACCTGGCACATGCTGAGAACTCAACAGGTAAGAAAAATCTACACCTAAAGGCATGAGGAGAACTATTTAAGATGTGTCAAAGTTATTGTTTTTAAATGACAGAAACTACTTATAAGAACTTAGGCCGGGGGCAAGGTGGTTCACGTCTGTAATCTCAGCACTTTGGGAGGCCAAGGCGGGTGGATCACCTGAAGTCAGGAGTTTGAGACCAGCCTGGTCAACAAGGAGAAACCCATCTCTACTAAAAATACAAAAGTTAGCTGGGTGTGGTGGTACGGGCCTATAATCCCAGTTACTCAGGAGGCTGAGGCAGGAGAATCACTTGAACCCGGGAGGTGGAGGTTACAATAAGCTGAGATCATGCCACTGCACTCCAGCCTGGGTGACAGAGTAAGACTCCGTCTCTGAAAATAAATAAATAAATAAAAAGAACTTAAATATCTTCTTCAAAGCGATTTCTTGGGTAAACAATACTGCACAAATATTTGGTAAAATCTGTACAGACTCATATCACTTTAAGACATGTTACCTAGAAAGAAAAAGCAAAGTTTCTTCTGCGATTTAGCGAGTGAGTGAGTGTGTATTTGTCTATCTGTCAAAGAGTTTTTAAGAATGATTTGCTCCCTGGCTTGTAAAAGTCCAGAGGCCTAGCTTAATTGGGCTGAGGTAGGAAGGAAAGCTGCCTTAATCAGTCACAGTTTTGGGGGCACAGATGCCTCCCTCATTAGGGAAATAATAAATACTGGCTAATATTTGTCGTCCCACAATTATTAATAGCATCCTGGCCTGAAAAATACATTATATGGTCATTTTACTGGATCCAGACTTTCAGACTCCTTTCTTGGGACTTTGCATCTAAAAAGCCTAGAAATAATAGCTAACATTGATTAAATGTTTACTAGGGGCCAAATATACTTTAAGTGGATTAGATAACCCACTATTTACTTCTCATAAGAACTCTATAAGGAAACCCTAGGAAATTGACAAGTATGGACAGAAATAACTTACCTAGGGTCACAGAGCCAGAAAGGGTGACATTGGATTTAACTCAAAATCTTCACCAGCATGCCATACAGCTTCTTGAGAAATGGCTTTTCCCTTGCTGTTTTTCCCATTCGTGAATAAAGTGAATTCCCACAGCTCATATTCTTTCATTTCCGCCCTACCTCACATTCCCCATTCCTCATTCATCCTGTCTTGCCTTTTCTTTCTCTCCAGGGTCCCAGGAAACCAATAAAGAATACTGAGAGAGGTGTGACGTTCCAGGTAGGAAATGAGTCCCAGAGGGACATGAGTAGAGGTAGTTAACTGAGACACTTCCATTAACATTTTCAGAAATCCAATTAGCTGACTAAGTCTGTTACTTAAGTATTGAAAGTATTGCTACAAACTGACTGAATTCATTTAATCTTAATATTTGAGATGATTATTTTGTTGTTTTGAGGACATTAAAATGACAAGAATTTTCAATATAGAAATTAATAATACACGTAAAAGGGATAAACGTCTCAAATGAAATTTATTATCAGAGTCTAGGTACTACATACACCACATATATTTCCTAAAAGTCCCAAAGCACCACAGACAAAAACAGTATTCCACATGTGGTTTATATGTAAGCTGAATGTCAAAGATCTAAAATTGTTTTCATACATGCAACTGACACATATGAATCCTGGACTTGACACATTATTAGCTGCAAAGTCTCTAATAAATCATGTAACCTCTATGTAAAATGGAAATATTACCTGCCCTATCCCTACCCTTAGAGGATCATTTTATGGAACAAATGGGATAATGTGTGTAAAAAAGTTATAAACTGGAATTTAAAATATAATTTATAATATAAAGTAATGAACATAATTTAAAATATAAAATATAAATTACTTCCAGTTTACAATTTTCGTAAATAATATCTAAAATGAGGCAAGGCATTCTAAAGACTGAGACCAGTGTATGCGTGCTGACATGAAAAACACTGAAGATCTACGACGTGGAAAATGCACCTGCATAACAGTATGTACAGTGTGATCTCATTTCTGTAGGAACAGAGTATTTTTCTAAGCTTATACTAACATATGGAAGGCTACATACCAAGCTTTGAAGACAAATTAGTTCTGGAGGTGAGGCATATATTACTTTTGTAATAAAACACACACTGGCAAAGACTCTGCTTGACCAAACTTCAGTCAGGCTCCTCAAAGCCCTCTAAGGGCCTGACCTTGCCTCCACGCCACCTCACCTTTTATCTTTCACCTGCCCAGCCTGGTTTTAGCAAGAATCCCGCTAAGTAAGTCTGAGTCCCCGCAAACAGCTTCACCCACCACCTACCCCCATCCTTGATATCTGATCAAGTTCCTCATCTTCCACTGTTGATGTCTAAGTCTTTGGCCTGCCTTCAGCAAGAATCCCGTAGGTCAGTTTAGCCAGAATCCCCCAACCTCGATGTTTCCTTTAAGTCACTTTCCACCCACTGACCCCTTCGCCTTGCTCCTTGGCTATCAATCCCCACTTGCCCTTGTCATATTTGGAGTTAAGCTGGATCTCTCTCTCTTATTGCAATAGTCTTGAAAAATGTCTTCCTGGCTGGGCGCGGTGGCTCACGCCTGTAATCCCAGCACTTTGGGAGGCTGAGGTGGGCAGATCACCTGAGGTCAGGAGTTCAAGACCAGCCCAACCAACGTGGTGAAACCCCGTCTCTACTAAAAATACAAAAATTAGCTGGGCGTGGTGGCGGGCGCCTGTAATCCCAGCTACTTGAGGGAGGCTGAGGCAGGAGAATCGCTTGAACCAGGGAGATGGAGGTTCCAGTAAGCTGAGATCGAGCCACTGCACTCTAGCCTCAGCAACAGAGCGAGTCTCTATCTCAAAAAAAAAAAGGAAAAAGGAAAAAGTCTTCCTTACCTTTTTTTTTTTGTTTAAGAGACAGAGTCTCACTCTGTCACCCAGGTTAGGGTGCAGTAGCATAATCATAGCTCACTGTAATCTCAAGCTCCTGGGTTCAAGGACTGAACCATTTTAAGAAGTGTCAGAAGCAATTTTTTCTTTAACAACATACACACAAACACTTTTTAAAAGTGAAGACAGATCTAGTCCAGAGAGAGAAAGGGTTCCGGTTATGAGATTTAAGAATCCTTTTAAGACGGAGTTCTGGAGAAAATTTATTTCTGGGTTTGGCCTCCTTTATAAAAAGCTTCCTGTGGCCCTTGATTTTTCCAGCCTCTAGAGGATGAACATCAATTACTCCCCACTGCTTCTGAATGGAGCTCTTCAATTACAGAGGCTAAGAACAAGCTTGCCCACACAACTTCAGTACCCATCCCCAGGGGAAGGAACCAAATGGCTCAGTGATTTCAAAGGCCAATGGACTTTACAAGACATTGTACGACTTGTACCTAACAGTTATGTACCCCAACCTAAACCAGCCATGGCTGAGGTTAGGGGAAATGAATGGGTCAATTTGAGGGTTACCAAATCCCAGATATTTATTTTGTATCCTAAAACAGCTCATAAATTTGTCCCTTCCTCTCTAAGTCACTGCTTTACTCTTGAAATAACTTCCAAATGAGCTTGACTGCCTCAAGTCTCTTCCTCCATGGAAAACAAACAAACAAACAAACAAAATTATCTATGATGCTGTCACTATTCTACTTTTAAAATGCTAACTAATCAGGTTTTCCTTCTACTTAAGAGCTTTAGAACTCTCTCTTACCAATGGGGAAAAACTTCTTAGCCTGACATGCAGTAAAGACCTCCCCATCTAACCCCAGGTACCTTTCTGGCTCCATCACCCTCCCCACTCTTATGTATATCTTGGGTGTCAGCTATGCACCATCCATCTGTTGGTACATGCTGTTCTCTCTGCTTTCCCCCATCTTAATCTTTGTGAAATCTCAAGCATTCTTCAAAGCCCCACTGAGTTAACTATAACCACAGCTCTTCTTTAAAGACTCCTACTTAAAACATCTACAATACTACGTTTTCTTTGTTTACAACAAGCTTGTTTCCTTTATCAGAAACATCCTTGTCTTATTCATCTCACTAACCCCATGCCTAAAACCATCTTGTCCAAAACATTTACAGATGAGGAAACAGACACAGTGAGGAGAAAGGACACTGAATGGTTAAGCCAGACTGTAACCAAGGCCTCCTGTCTCCCAGTGAAATGTTCTTGTCACTACACTATGCACAGGATAAATCCTCTTGACTTCCTTGGATGACACTTGTCCTCAGCTCTTCTCTGATCATCTTCCCTGCCCATTTCTCTTTATGAAGTGACCTACCAAGAGCCCTGAACATTCAGTCCACCGGACAGATAAACAAAACAGTTGTTTTGTTTACGTGTCACAGCTCAGAATCATTTTCATATTGGGTAAGTCTCTAAATCTGGGTGTGAGGAATGGTTTTTGGTAATCTTGAGGTTAGATGAAAGGAATAGGGGTGAGGTTACGTTTACAGGGTTTTTGCAAAGGACGCTAGAGCACTTTGAGGGGACTGATGAACAGCAAGTAACCCCTCAACTGGGGCTAAGCTCAGGCCTGCCTGGCACTAAATCCATGGCAAAGACTTCTTACTCAAATGTCATTATTTACTTTGAATCAAGAGAGCCAGGATATGAGGAGCTACCCGTTTCTCAGAATCCCTTTACTGGCCACCTCCTCTCTGCTTTAGTTCTATGTAGCCAAAGTGACTTCCCCAAGTGGATTATTTCTTTTCTAAAAGTTATATTCAGTCCTTGAGGGAAACATTTTATTTCTGAAAATATATACTTATAGGTTATACAGATCAAATTTTGCTGCCTTAAAGCTTTTCTGCTTAAACTAATTTTTAAAAAGTTGTTTCTCCATAATTTAGTAACAAGCGCTGTAGCCACTTAGTTGCAACTTGTTAGTGAAAATGGTGAACAAAGCACATTACTTTGGAACATTAAAAAAAAAAAAACAAAAAAACCTTCGATTTTAACTACGTCCAGGTTTTTCTCACTTTCTTTTGTTTCTAATTGTAATATGTTTAAATTTAGTTTAATCCCAGAGCCTGTCTCAGGACCTCTACTGAGATCTGTATTTAATCAACCTCCCAAATCTGCTATATTTGCCAAATTCTTTTTCTGGTTTTCTCAAAAGGCACCCAATACCCTGTCCTTGGAGTAGTTCTAAAAATAACTACTCACTTGAGATGACTAAGAACCTAGAAAAACACCTGGCTAAAAGGCAATGCGACGGATGCTGCTACGTGTAACATCTCCCAACTGAGGAGTAAGAGACTTGACCCTGAGGGCATAAAGGAAACCGGTTCTCAAACTAGAGGGCTTTTCCATAAACAGCTTTTTGCTTTCCAGATTTTAAATTAACAAGAGACGGCCACTTACAACAATCAAAATTCTATATGGGAAGAAATACAGCTTCATGTATCACAGAACAAGAGGAAAGTCCTATCACCTCCTAATGGCTTGATGGATGAAAAAATTCAGAGATTCTTTAATGAGTCTAATAGATATTGTATTTCAGAAGCACAAGAGACTCAACAGAGAGTCTACTATATACAAGCTGAGCGTGGTGGCTCACGTCTGTAATTCCAGCACTTTGGGAGGCCAAGGCAGGCAGATCACTTCAGGCCAGGAGTTCAAGACCAGCCTGCCCAACATAGGGAAACTCCATCTCTACTAAAACCACAAAAATTAGTCAGGCATGGTGGCATATGCCTGTAGTCCCAAGCTACTAGGGAGGCTGAGACAGGAGAATCACTTGAACCC
>NW_012103142.1:1873255-1918807 GCF_000951045.1 Mandrillus leucophaeus | reverse complement strand
AGCCAGGATGGTCCCGATCTCCTGATTTCATGATCCGCCCGCCTCAGCCTCCCAAAGTGTTGGGATTACAGGCGTGAGCCACCGCGCCCGGCCTATATGTCCACTTTAAAAGACAGTTTGGCAGTTTCTTACAAAGCTAAATATACGCTTACCATATGGTTCAGTAATCATGCTCCTGGGTATTTACCCAAATGAGCTTATGTCTACACCAAAACTTGCACCCAAATGTTTATAGCAGCTCTATTCATAACTGCCAAAACTTGGAAGCAACCAAGATGTCCTGCATACAATGGGCTTATTATCCAGGGATAAAAAGAAATAAAGTGTCAAAGCTACAAAAAGACTTCCAGAAATCTTAAATGCATATTGTTAGGTGAAAGAAGCCAGGATGGAAAGGCTCCGTACTGTATGATTCCAACTAGGTATTTCAGTAAAAGCAAAACTATAGAGACGGTAAAAAGATCAGTGCCTGCCATGGGATCGGTGGGTAGGGAAGACAGGTGAATAGATGGAGCACAGGGCATTCTTTGGGCAGTGAAATTATTCTGTATGATATAACACTATAATGGTGGATATATGACATTACGTATTTGTCATAATCCATAGAACTATGTAACACAGAGTGAGCCCTAATGAACTTTAGTTAATAACATATCAATATTGGCTCATCAATTATAACAAAGGTACCACACATTAAAGATGTTAATATCACACAGGCAAGGTGTTAATAATAATAGGGGAAACTGTGTGAGTGGGAGGGAGAAGAAGTATACGGGAACTCTTTGTACTTTTCGAGCAATTTTTCTGTAAAACTAAAACTGCTGTAGGCTGGATGCAGTGGCTCACACCTGTAATCCCAGCACTTTGGGAGGCCAAGGTAGGATGATCACTTGAACCCAAGAGTTTAAGACCAGCCTAGGCAAAGGAGCAAGACCGGATATCAAAATTAGCTGGATATGGTGATGCACACCTATATTCCTAGCTACTTGGGAGGCCGAGGTGGGAGTAGGCCCTGAGCCCAGGAGTTAAAGGTCATAGTGAGCTGTGGCTGTACTACTACACTGCAGTCTGGCCAACAGAGGGAGACCTTCAAAGAAAAGAAACAGGGGAGGGGATGGGAGGGGAGGGGAAGGGAGGGGGGAAGGCAGGAGGAGATGGGAGGGGTAAAAGAAAAGAAACAGCAACATCAACAAATACAACTCTAAAAAAATCAAGTCTAGGCTAGGCGTGGTGGCTCATGCCTGTAATCCCAGCACTTTGGGAGGCCGAGGCAGGCGGATCACGAGGTCAGGAGATTGAGACTAACACAGTGAAACCCCGTCTCTACTAAAAATACAAAAAATTAGACAGGCGTGGTGGCAGGCGCCTGTTGTCCCAGCTACTGGGGAGGCTGAGGCAGGAGAATGGCGGGAATCCAGGAGGCGGAGCTTGCAGTGAGCCAAGATCGCACCACTGCACTCCAGCCTCGGGGACAGAGCGCGACTCCGTCTCAAAAAAAAAAAAAATAAATCAAGTCTATTTAAGAAATCTCACACTCCCTAAGAGTATATATCAATGACAGAATTAAGTGTACAATACACAAATCAAAACACAGGAGAAAAAAAAATCAGTATCAGGATGAAAAGAGACATGAATCAACAAGGTCAGCACAATTTACATATAAATCAAGATCCTAACTTTACATCCCCTGCCTGTAAGACCTCAGTTCTCAACTAAGGGACCAGTCTAAGAGAAGTGGGTGCATTCATACAAAATCAAACTTTCATAGAGCTCAAAGAAACTGTTAACGATCATCCACCAAATCACTTACTCTTCAGATCTGGAGCATGAAACTTAAACATTGGAACTCCATCTTAGCTCCTAGAAGCCAGTAAATCACGCCATTTAAGCTACTAACCTCAAATCTAGACCTTAAACTCAAGTGAGTACCAAAGCTCTGGCTACTTGTGATGGCTGTTCACAGCAAACCTCCATTCCTCTGTCATACATTGCCAAGTTCACCAGTTGTTCTAGAGAGACTTGGTAAAGTGGAGAAAATGTCCACTTCCTCGAAAGAAATAAGAGATGGCCAAGGTTTGGTCTAGCGCTCAAAAGAAACACAAGTAGTTTAACTGGGGAATCGTATGAGAAACTTCATCTGACTATTAAGCGATCCTCAAAAAACTATGACAGCAAATGAAACACAATAAGCCCCCAAAACTGAAGACAGTCAAAGCACTTTAAAACCCTCAGTAAGCATAATCCTCAAGATTACAACTAGGACAATGTTACTTTGAATCTAATACTTCGTAGGCTAATGATATTATTAACCTCTAATTAATAGCATCACCTCTAACAACTACAACCACATAGAGAACAGTTCCTAGAGGTGCTGGATCTCAGTATCATTTCCTCTGGCTCCAAACAGTACATCGTACATCGTCAGTCACATTCCCAGCGCAAGTCAGACCATGTCCCTCTCAGGTTTCCTAGCCCAGGTCGTATATTCTGCTGCTTTCTGACATCCCTGAAATGTTGACTAAAGTTATCCCCAAGGAATGTCAGGAGTGTTGACCATCAGAGAATCCAATGTACCCATTAATAGATTAAAGAAGAAAAGCCATATATTCCTTTCATTAGATTTTTTTTAAACTGCTGATTCAACATTCATTAATTATAAAACTCAATTAATGTCAAAATGTATTCAGTTTGGGCTGGCGCAGTGGCTCATGCCTGTAATCCCAATACTTTGTGAGATCGAGGTGGGAGGATCACTTGACCCTAGGAGTTCAAGACCAACCCAGGCAATGAAGGTAAATCCTATTTCTACAAAAAATAAAAATAATAATATATTAAGCATTAGAGACACAAGAGAGGAAAAAAAAAAAAGGGAAAAGCCAAGTTGTGGATTATGTATCATCATCAAAATAAAAATGGAACATATTTGTATAAGCATGGAAATAATCTAAAAAATATATACATAAAATTGTTAGGCCGGGCGCAGTGGCTCACACCTGTAATTCCAACACTTTGGGAGGCCAAGGCAGGCAGATCACAAGGTCAGGAGTTCAAGACCAGCCTGACCAACATGGTGAAACCCTGTCTCTACTAAAAATACAAAAATTATCTGGGCATGGTGGCCCCCGCCTATAATCTCAGTTACTCAGGAGTCTGAGGCAGGAGAATCACTTGAGCCCCGGAGGCGGAAGTTGCAATGAGACAAGATGGTGCCACTACACTCCAGCCTGGGCAACAGAGCAAGACTCCATCTCAAAAAAAAAATTTTTTTTTAGAGGGAGAGATACTACAGATTTTGACATTGACTTTTTTATCATGAGGATATATTATTTTAATCTTTTTTTTTTGAGTTTCATCCTTGTTGCCTAGGATGAAGTGCAATGGCACGATCTTAGCTCACTGCAACCTCCGCCTTCTGGGTTCAAGCAATTCTCCTGCCTCAGCCTCCCAAGTAGCTGGGATTACAGGTGCCCACCACCACGCCCAGCTAATTTTTGTATTTTTAGTAGAGACAGGATTTCACCAGGTTGTCTGGGCTGGTCTCGAACTCCTGACCTCAGGTGATCCATCCGCCTTGGCCTCCCAAAGTGCTGAGATTATAGGCATGAGCCAATATTTTAATAATTTTTAAATAATATTTTTGTCTTAGAAAAGTTAGACTCAATAGCACTACTAATCTTGGTTCACTTAATTTTGTATCAAACATATAGAAAAGATTATCTTACTAAGAATCATTAGAAAAAATATTTCTCCAGTATATGGACTGATGAAAATTAAATCACCCTCATTTCTGTTTTTCTCCCAAATTCTCATCCTTGTTATGTGTGACACAAGCAGATTCCCACAGGTGCCTCAAGAACAAAGGTCATTCCAATTATATTGCCCTGAACACTCTGCACATTGGTTATGGACATTTTTCAACAGAAACAATGTAAAACATCACATTCCAGGTTTCCGGGTTCCATCTTCAGGTCAGTGAACTATGTTAGTCAACACAGAGTGCTCCGCAAGATAAGGAATGTATAATTAATCTTTTCTTTATCTTCCGAATTTACCAGCAGTTGTTTTCCAAGGCTCACTATGTGGAATCTCAACTTCGGAGACACAATGTACTCATCAGACAGTGCAAAATACACTCTGTTTTTAAATCCATTGCTTATCTTGCAACTATTCTTGGCCTGAAAGACAAGTGAACAGTCTCTGAGAAGCTAACTCTGGAAATGAGAGTATTATAGGCCATCTAACCAGGACCAAGATAACCGAAATTCACTGTGCTCACACTACAGCGCTTCCCACAAAGCCACTGCCCACAATGGCTGGGAGCAGCAACCATATTTCTTAGATGAGCAGGATGTGAAAAAGCCACAGAAGTAGAAAATACTCCTGAAATCTTCAAGTCACTATTGTTGATTTTTGCACCATCATCTACTTTGCAGCTATTTCTAAGCAGAACAACCATTAACAAATACCAGGGGAATGCTGCAAATGAAAAGCATTAAGTGTTCTTAGCATATTCTCAAATCTTTTTTTTTTTCTTTTGAAGAAACAGGATCTCACTCTGTCATCTAGGCTGGAGTGCAGTGGCATGATCATAGTTCATTGTAACCTTGAACTCATGGGCTCAAGCAATCCAACCACCTCAGCCTCCCAAAGTGCTGGGATTACAGGCATGAGCCACTGTGCCTGGCCCCAAATACTTCTTATTTCCGATTACTTGAAAGCAAATAGCAGAAGGCAACTAATTACTTCACCATAGTGTATATTAAAGTACTTCTGAAACAAACTGCACTCATTCACAATAAAAATATTTACTGAATGCATACCACAACTAAGGTGCCTACTGAATCAACAAGATCTGCAGGCAAATTCCACAAACCTGATGAAATGCACAGGATCAAATTAAGTAAATTTACTGAGAAGACTTGTGAAATCACTCCAGTGAGGCTGCTGGAGAGGTTCCATTGCTCTGTCCACAGAAGGTGTGCATTCTGATCTGCTCCATCCTGTGAGGTAAAGGGCCTGACCCTGCAGGGAAGGGCTCCCTAGGACAGCTGGGCTAGTGACCAGTCTGTAAGTGAATTGATTCCAGATGGTAAATGTTAGGGAGCTCATTTGGCTTTAGATCAAAATCCGCAACTGTCAGTCATTTTTATTGATAGTAAAAGTGATATCTCTCCCTCCCTCCATCTGACTCTGTATTTCACTTTCTCTTTAATTATTTCAGAAACAATAAAGAAAGGTATTCTTTAATGGCTGCCTTATACCCCTTAAATGCTACCTCCAAAAGAGCCTAAAATCAGTGCTCTAAGCCTTATGTAATCTAAAATCAAATATTTTTAGAAAATTCATAATTATTAGGACAGTCAAGTAATACTCGAATTTTGCAACTACTTACGAGACGAGTTTCAAAGAAATACTTGGGTTGGTTGGTTTGTTTTTCCGAGATGGAGAAACACACTCGCTCTGTTGCCCAGGCTGGAGTGCAGTGGTGCGATCTCAGCTCACTGTAACCTCCACCTCCCAGGTTCAAGCAATTCTCCTGTCTCAGCCTCTCGCGTAGCTGGGATTACAGGCGTGCGCCACCACACCTGGTTAATTTTTGTATTTTTTGTAGAGATGGGGTTTCACCATGTTGGCCTCTCTGGTCCTGAACTCCTGATTTCATGATCCACCTGCCTTGGCCTCCCAACGTGCTGGGATTACAGGCAAGAGCCACCATGCCCGGCCCAGAAATACTTGTTTTATAAGACTTTCAAACTCAGAGATGAGAAAACAAACAAAAACAATGTGGGAACCACTGGGATATCCCAGAAATCAGAAAACAAATAAAACTTTAGTAAAAAATAAAAGTTCAAATGTGACCAAAATAGACATCTTGGGGGAGAGATGGAAGAATGAATGTGTTCAGTTATGTGCACGGCACAGAGCCATGGCCATTAGTGGCACGTGACACACACAATTTATCCACTGAGGGGCAGAAGTCTATGTACACAAGGAACAGGCTGATTTGTGCCAGGGCAGGGGCAATGACACGGCCTCTTCCACAGAGCAATTTCACTCCATTCCTCAAAGGAGAGGACAGCTGTCTTTGAGGAGGATATTGGAGACTCCTCCTGCTCTCTTATTTCAAAAAAGCCTAAATAAGATTGATTTTTTTAGGGCCAGTTGAATAGGCCTAAAAGGATTGTTCCCAATTTGCTTGATGCCTGAAATTCTTCTAAAGAAAACCCTTTTAAACTGCAATTAAAAATAAATGGCTTATAATGTGCTTTAAAATGGATGAGAAGTAATGCATTTGCTTTGGCTGCATTTTATTTAATTATGAATAAATGACATATCAGACCCTTCCCAGCTTAGATGGAGGGAAGGAGAAAAGAACAGGTCAATAGGTGCCTTAAGTAGAAGAGAGGTCACTACAGAGGGACGTGTGGGGTGGGGTGGGAGAAGAAGATGTGGAAGCATCATTTTAAATCATATACTAGGAAATTCAATGACAAAACAAAGTGTCCATGATATAAACTGGACCAAGTTAGGCAGCAATAAATGCTATCAGGTAACTGACTTTGTCCTAATAAATTTTCCAACTATAGACACTGTCGACTGTTGTCAGATTAATTCTAATGCCAGAGTCTGATCATTACTTGCCCACTCCAAAACCTTCAGTGGCATCCTTCAATCTTGAGATGAGGTCAAAACAACCCAGTGAAGGATTTCATGCCTTGTGTGAACCAGCCGCAACTTTTTTTTTCTGATCTTACTATCTTTATCTCTCCTTTATACCCCACTGATTCACCAAAATTTAGCTATTCTCTAAACCAGCACAGTTTCTTCTGCCGTCCTCATCTCTTTCTCCCCACTGTCCCATGCCTCAATTCTCCTCCTCCTTCAAAGGCCACAGCCTCCACAATAGCATGTCTGATCTTTCCACAGTAACAAGGCCCATTATATGCCGGGTGCTCCGCTAACGGCCTTACCTACATTATATTGTTTACGCCTCACAATTACCCTGTGGAGTAGGTACTTATTATCCCCATTTACCAGATGAGGAAACAGTCTTAGAGAAGTAAAATAATCATCCAAGGGCCCTAAGATAATAAATTCTAAAACAGAATTTGAATCCAGGCATTCTTTTTTTAAAAAACTATACATAAATTTTTAAGATGGGGTCTCGCAATATTGTACAGCTGGTCTCAAACTCCTGGTCTCAAGGGATCCGCCTGCCCCTGCCTCCGAAGGTGCTGGGATTACAGGGTTGTGCCATTACGTCCCGTCAGAATCCAGGCATTCTGACTCGAGTCCAAAGCCATAATATCACTGTGCCTTTCAGCACTACATGTCCAAAAGGACTATCTTCTCTCCTCTGAATTCCCCTTGCATTTAGAGTAAAAATGATGTAATATGTATGTATGTACAGGAATGTATACGTATGTATGTAACATGTATGTGTCTTTCTAGACTCTAAGCCTCTTGAGATCAAGGTTCACCCACATGAGATTCATCTTTGTATCTACTTGGTATCTAGCATAGTAGTGCCTTGCGCATAGTAGATACTGGATCAAATGTTTGCTGAATAGATGAAACTACATACCAGTTTCAAGCTTTACTTTGAAATAAAAGTAGTTTCTTATAGAATTTTAGCTCCCAATGAATTTGCTTATCTAGGTGTCATGGGGAATATATTTCACATGAATTATTAGCAAAGGGGCCATTCATCTTGTACATGTTGGAGATGGAGTGAATGAAAAGTGAGGGAACTGAATATCTTTGGGAGCTATCACCTACATTACAATGTATTAGAGACTTCTTGTAGGAATTAGAAACCTAGGGTTTGTTTAAAACTATGGTAGTACTTCGACCATTAAGGAAGGAAACATATTCTAAGCACTAAACATTCTCATAAAAGGCCTGGCAATGGAAGCAAATGAACTGTTGAAAGAAGACTGGACATGTTTCCCTCAGCCTGGGAGGAATATAGAAAATCTAAAGATAATGACCTCAGTACTATATCCTGAGCCATCAACAGTTGGAGGACCTTCACCAGCTTCTGCTTGACAGTCACAGACCTGAGTGTTCCCACCCACTACAAAGGCAAAAGAGGCCCTCCAAAGGCCCCCCTCCACTGTGAGGACAGGCACAGTCAGTAACTTGTGCCCTCCAGAGTCTCTACCTCAGTGACAGTGGAGGTCTTTCTACTTCTGCTGCTGCCCTAGCCTGAATTTCTCCACTGAAGGTAAGAGCTGGTTGGCATAATACATACTCTTTCAATGCACACTACAGATTAGGGGGTTCTCTGCACTCTAAAACAAGTTCCTGAAATTCCCTTACCAGCAACTAGGGACATGCTAATATCACCACTTCACCAGGAGAGAGTATTTTAAATAAGTGATTTGCACCTTCTTTCTTTCAAGGTTCTCCTCATGCAGCTGGCAGCTTAACATGTTAAGTACCAATGAAGCTTTTAATATTATAAAGTTGTTGTGTATTTTATCCACCGGGCCTTTAGCAATATATTAATTTAAATGTTATGCCTTCAGCATTTGGTTTAAAATTGGAAACAACTAAAGCTATCGGAAAGAGAGCCCAAATATTTTAAGCAGTTCCCTTTCTCATATTTCAAGTACAGATGACAAAGCCCAACAATATCAGCAAGTCCTAGCTCTGCATAAATCTCATCTCAGCAATTTTTAATGCAAACTAACACCAGGGCAGTCCCAATTTTGATGCTGAAGATGGGCATTAAAAAATGTAAACCAGCCAGGCCAAGTGGATCGCCTATAATCCCAGCATTTTGGGAGGTTGAGGTGGAAGGAATGCTTGAGCCCAGGAGTTCGAGACCAACCTGGGAAATTTAAAAAATTAGCTGGGTGTGGCAATGCACGCCTGTAGTCCCAGCTACTCAGGAGGCTAAGGTGGGAGGATGGCTTGAGCCCAGGCGTTGGAGGTTCCAGTGAACTATGACCACACCACTGCACTCCAGCCTAAGCGACACATCAAGAACCTGTCTTTAAAAAACAAGAGGAAACCAGCCTATCACTGTCCAGAAGAATGAAAACAGAGTTAAATCTCCTAAGCATGTCCAACAGACAAAACTCAAAATGATTTTCTTATATTAGAGTAAATATGAATGGCTTCACATGGCCACTCTTCTAAGAAGGAAAATAAAAACAAATGAAAGAAGACACCTGAACAATCCAATGTTCGAAATAACTAGAAAAAGTGACCCACAACAGTCTTATAAAATAAAATGGGAAGGAAAAGGAGAAAAATAGGCTGGGGGTGGGGTGGGAGGTGAAAAGAGAGGGGAATAAGACTAGATTGTTTTAGCTGAGATGTCGACAGGTTCTTGGCCTTAGCCAAAAGAAACAGGTTTCACATGTGTAAGAGCAAGGGAAGCTTGGGTCAGAGCCAACCTGTCACGACGCCCACTTTCCAACACTTACTATGAAGCAAAGTTGCAAGGATTTCTTTTTCTTGCATGAGGTTCCAGGGAAAGGGATGTAGGCACGACCCCTGAATGATATGCAACTGCAAATGAGAAAATTGACAATAACCAGACAGGGTCCTAGAGTAATGCCAAAATAATGTAAAGCTAACCAAGCTCTTGGCAAGCTCAAAAGACTTCAGTGACTAAAAAACCAACTTCGCCTAGTGTTATAAAGTACCTGGGGGTGGCCGGGCACGGTGGCTCACACCTGTAATCCCAGCACTTTGGGAGGCCGAGGCGGGCAGATCACAAGGTCAGGAGATCGAGACCATCCTGGCTAATACAGTGAAACCACATCTCTACTAAAAATACAAAAAAATTAGCCAGGTGTGGTGGCGGGCGCCTGTAGTCCCAGCTACTTAGGAGGCTGCGGCAGGGGAATGGCGTGAACCCGGGGTGCAGAGCTTGCAGTGAGCCAAGATTGGGCCACTGCACTCCAGCCTGGGTGACAGAGTGAGACTCTGTCTCAAAAAAAAAATAAAATAAAATAAAACAAAATAATAAATAAAGTACCTGGGGAACTAAATTGAGGGCTTCCTTCCACATCACTTCTCTGGAAAATGCTTTAATTTGTATGGAGTATAAGAGAAAAAACAAAGCTTTTAATTCTCCAATATGTACAGTTATCTGGTTGGTTCTTCCATTCTTCTCCTTTCTCCAATTCAGTCCTCCTAACATCATGGTATCTTGCTTTAGGTCCACAATTTTTGGAACAGCAGCCCTAAAATATCAGCTATTGACTCATATTCAAAGAAAACCACAAGACTCTCAAATAAAAATAATGTTTAATTGCATTAATTCCATCTAATTTGTCAGTATTTTTTCAAAGGCATTAGCCCTGACAATTGTTTTGGAAGATGTCAGTCAAACCCACAAAAGGGTTGGAAGAAACTAGAACACTGGTATGCTATCCAAGGAAGTCAACTGTTTGAAGGAAGGGCAGTTGCTTCCAAAACACTGTTACGGTTTTTCCATGTATAAATTTATATACAAACAGCCTTTTCCCTTTGGGAGGCTGAGGCGGGCAGATCATGTAAGGTAAGGAGTTCGTGACCAGCCTGACCAACATGGAGACACCCCGTCTCTACTAAAAATACAAAATTAGCCGGACGTGGTGGCGCATGCCTGTAATCCCAGGTACTCGGGAGGCTGAGGCAGGAGAATCGCTTGAACCCGGGAGGCAGTGGCTGAGATGAGCTGAGATCGTGCCATTGCACTCCAGCCTGGGCAACAAGAGTAAAACTCTGTCTCAAAAACAAAACAAAACAAAACAGCCTTTTTTCCATCATTCTATGCATTTAAAATCTTTCTATGCTTCCATTACTAATAGCAGGTGTCAAAAAAAAATCTATTTTGCCAATGACATTTAGTCCACAAAAGTAGTGATAGAATGATCACAGACATAAATTTAAATTCCAGACTGCCAAATAAAACTTCCAAAGAGGAACTAGTCATACAACTCAACAATAAAAAGGCAAGTAACCCAATTCAAATATGTCCAAATGATTTGAAAAGTCACCTTTCCAAAGAAGATACACAAATGGCTAAGCAGCACAGAAAAAGATGTTCAATAGTAATAGTCATGAGGGAAAGACAAATCGAAAATCACTTTATACCCACTAGGATGGCTAAAATAAAATGGACAATAACAAATGTCAGTGAGGATGTGGAGAAATTGGAACACTCATACATTTCTGGTGGGATTGTAAAATGATACAGCTGCTTTGAAAAACAATATAGCAGGTCCTCAAAAAGTTAAACAGAGAGTTACCATATACTCAGCAATTCACTCCAAGATAAGTGAAAGCATATGGCTACACAAAACTTTATATATGGATGTTCAAAGTAGCATCATTCACAAAAACCAAAACATGGAAACAACACAAATTTCCATTAACTGATGAATAGATGAACAACATATGGTATACTCATACAATGGAATATTATTTGGCAATAAAAAAGAAGTACTGCTGGGCATGGTGGCTCACGCCTGTAATCCCAGCACTTTGGGAGGTTGAGGTGGATAGATCACTTGAGGTCAGGAGTTTGAGACCAGCCTGGCCAACATGGTGAAACCTCATCTCTGCTAAAAATACAAAAATTAGCCAGGTGTGTTGGTGCACACTTGTAATCCCAGCTACTGAGGAGGCTGAGGCAGGAGAATCTCTTGAACCTGGGAGGCGGAGGTTGCAGTGAGCCAAGATCGCACCACTGCACTCCAGATACTCAGGCGGATCGCCTGAGGTCAGGAGTTCGAGACCAGCCTAGCCAACATGGTGAAACCCTGTCTCTATTAAAAATACAAATAGCCAGGCATGGTGGTGGGCGCCTGTAATCCCAGTTACTCGGCAGGCTGAGGCAGGAGAATTGCTTGAACCCAAGAGGTGGAAGCTGCAGTGAGCCAAGACATGCGCCACTATACTCCAGCCTGGGCAACAGAGCCAGATTCCATCTCAAAACAACAAACAAACAAACAAAAAACAATATGGTTAAAAGAGGAAAATTACTCTGTCCAAGGCAGATTTGAGGCTCAAACTGAAGTCAGGCTTACTCCTGTGCCAGGTTCTCCAATTTCTGTATCTTGAAATTTGTCAGAACCACCTCAAGGCCATCCAACTGGCCATTGACCACTGACCTCAGCCCGTAACAGTCCACCCCATCCCTTCTCTAGAGGCTATCAACTATTTTAAGGCAAATCTCTCTTGTATCTGTAATATATGCTCACTAAATTTTGAATACTGAAAGGAATAATCACACATTTATTAATCTACTATTTTGTACCTCTTACTCACCAACTTTCCTGCCCTTTAGATCTCTGGAAGTATCCTTCACAGAAAGGGGTGTTATTTAATGAGCCAACCTATGTGTTCATCTGGGCCTGAATTTTCCCAGACTTGCACCTAGATTATACAGGGTATCCCCCATGAAGCAAAGAGTGCTACACAAACTGGGCTTCCTCCCTTGCCCTAGACTGGCTGGAAGAAAAAGTACAGCAATTTCCCTCGTCTAACCATTTTGAGTCCCCCAGCTTTTTGAAGTTTTAAAAACCATATAAGATTGTGGCTCCATGAAGTAATGCCATATGTAGGGAGTAAAAAAAGCAGATGGGGAGAGAGTAGGGGTCCTCTATGCAAAAATAAAACTTGCTTCTGAGAACTCTCAAAGCTAAGAAGGCAGAAACGGTCCAATATTGAAAACAGCCTTAGGCTGGGCGCGGTGGCCCACTCCTGTAATCCCAGCACTTTGGGAGGCCGAGGTGGGTGGATCACCTGAGGTCAGGAGTTCGAGATCAGCCTGGCCAACATAGTAAAATCTCATCTCTACTAAAAAATACAAAAATTAGCCAGGTGTGGTGGCAAGTGCCTGTAATCCCAGCTACTCAGGAGTCTGAGGCAGGAGAATCGCTTGAGCCTGGGAGGTGAAGGTTGCAGTGAGCTGACATTGCACCACTGTACTCCAGCCTGGGTGACAGATTGAGACACTTTCTCAAAAAAAAAAAAAAAGAAAGAAAAGAAAACAGCCTTGGGATGCTGAGGCGGGCGGATCGCCTGAGGTCGGGAGTTCGTGATCAGCCTGACCAACATGGAGAAACCCCATTTCTACTAAAAATACAAAATGAGCCGAACCTGGTGACACGTGCCTGT
This sequence comes from Mandrillus leucophaeus, assembly GCF_000951045.1. Lineage (NCBI taxonomy): Eukaryota > Metazoa > Chordata > Mammalia > Primates > Cercopithecidae > Mandrillus > Mandrillus leucophaeus. The sequence continues at coordinate 1,905,682 of NW_012103142.1, read as the reverse complement.
AATCCCAGCTACTCGGGAGGTTGAGGCAGGAGAATCGCTTGAACCCGGGGGGCGGAGGTTGCAGTGAGCCGAGATCACACCACTGCACTCTAGCCTGGGCAACAAGAGTGGCACTCCATCTCCCCCCACCAAAAAAAAAAAGCCTTTATGCAAGATAAACTTCTTCCCTCAACCCAAGTAACAAAGAAGAAGTGTCATTTCTGATGAGCAGCTTACAAGCGAGGAAGGGGTCCCAGCTACATCAGTGGCTGTGGTAATAGAAATGAGGCAAGTTGATACTTCTTAGGAGATATAAAATTCCCAAGTTTACAAAAGTATAAATAATTTCCATGAGAGGAACTGCACAAAAACAGAGAAAATGGCTTTGTCAGAAACAAGCAGAACAGAGAGAAAAGATAAAGGGAGGAGGAGAGACAAACTAGAGCCCACCAGAGGACATTTCACTCAACCCTAATGCAACTCTATGTGGTAAACATTAGCATCCCTTTTTTACACAAAAAGCAACCTGGGATTTGGAAGAATAAAACAGCTTGTCCAGGTCACACACACAGAGAATGTACAGCAGGGCCGAGTCTGAACCCCGTTCTGCTAAGGCTCCACAGCCTGGGCTAGCAGCACCACATAGACAATCCGTTCACCTTCCTTCCTGCTGAAGCTTCCTTCCCTCATTCCATCCCTCTGTGCTTCATCCACTTACGTTGTTGAGCCTCCAAACACAGCCCAGGAGAGAGGTACCTACCACCTCTAAGTCCCCTCACAGTAAGGTAATGAGAAAAGAGTAAAGGTCAATATTAAAAACAAGATGATGAGTATTCCAATAGACTTGGAGAGAGTTCAGAATCATTGGGAAATGATCACATTAGATGTGAAAACCTACTTCCTGTGCTGGAAACTACCCACTGGCATAACAGGAAGAAGACTAAAACCTTTTATTTAGTAAAATGGTCTTCTGGAATCCAAGGCGGAAGGTGTAACAGCTATCGATGAAAGATAACTGAAAAGAAAAATCCCATTCATGAATTTCAGATGTCATAGAGCCAGGACTATAGGGGAAATAAGTAAGACAGAAAGTAAGGCCTATGCAAGGGAGGATAGGAAGCAACAAAGCAAAAGAAAAGAAAAGAAAAGAAAGAGCGAGCGCGAGAGAGAGAGAAAGAAAGAAAAGAAAGAAGAGAGAGAAAGAGAGAAGGAAGGAAGAAGGAAGGAAGGAAGGGGGAAGGGGAGGAAGAGAAAGAAAGAGAGAGGGAAGGAAGGAAGGGAGGGAGGGAGGAAAGGGTAAGGGGAAGAAGAGAAAGAAAGGAAGAAGGAAGGAAGGAAGGAAGGAAGGAAGGAAGGAAGGAAGGAAGAGCAAGGAAAGAAAGGAAAGACAGACCTAATGGAAAAGGCACTTTTTAGGAGTGTGATTATGAATCTTCATAATTTGAAAGTCATGGTTAATCAGGATGGTCTTTACAATAAAAAGACAGGTAGAATATTTCAAAAGGATAAAGAAATAAGAACAAAAAATCTAAGCAAAGTGGCAGATAGCTAAGTATTCCAAATGACATTGACGTAAAACAAAACTGCTTACTAGAATAGATATCTGCATGCCAAACTAGGCGCATGTGAACCACACAGGTGAACGGAAGGCAAGTCAAGTTCCCCACCTAGCATATCTGCAAATATGCTCGATAATGATGGGAGCTTTTCCAGGCAGATACTGCTAAACAGGGAAATCAAACATGGGTGGAATACATGTATTCATTCATCTATTATAATCTTATCAACTCCTACCATGCAAGGTACTTTTGCTTATAAGAGTCAAAAGTACAAAAAATGTAACCAAAAAGGACCAAATGAAACCATTACTACCACTACACACAAAAAAAGTATTGAAAGCCTGCTAGTACCAACAGTACTCATTCCTTACTCCATTCTAGATCTCATTCTAAGTGCTTTGTAGTAAAGCCCTTATGAAGATATGCATTAGCATCTTCACTTTATAGAAGAGGTTGAATAACTAACCCCAAACCTCACAGCCGCTAAACATATACTTGCTCATTTTCCATAATATCTTTAGTTCACAGATTTCTGAGAAACTGAGGCTTAAAGAGGTGAATAGACTTGCCCAAAGGTGCATAGCCAGTAAGTGGGCACAGCCAGTGTTCAAACCAGGTCCATGGGACTCAAAAAAGCACCTGCTCCCTCTTATGTTACCATGTGACTTTCCTAAAACAACTTCTTCAATAGAAATCAAAAGAGGAAACAGAAAATGCCACCTTGAAAATGGTGGCTCTGGCTAACTGAAGGGAGATGGTGAAACACAGTGAGTGAACAGAGACCCCAGACTCCCCTGCCAGGATTCAAATCCCAGCCACGCCAATAACAAGATGTGCAACTCTGGGCAAACTTAACCGTGCTGTGCCTCAGTTTCCTCATCTGCAAAATAGGGTAACAATCTACCCTCCTTATAGAGGTGGGCTATGAAAACCAGAGATTAAATGGAAAGTATTAGAACAGTGTAGGACACAAAGCAGTGAGCAAAAAAGAAAAAAAAAAAGAAAAAAAAAGACTGCTCTAAAACTAACTGAGACAAAGCAAACATGGATAAGGTCCTTACCTCAATCCACCCTGCTGTGATAATGCTTTTACTTGGGAGTTTGGGCTAAAGCCTTGACCTGGGGGAAACCAGGGCTCTTTCTTATCGTAAAATTACAGCCTCCCGTGACAGAGTGCTCCTGACAGAGTGATTCCGAGCATGAAGCTCCAAGTCCTTTCAGAGGATCCTGTGAGGCCTGGGGCTCTAAAACGCTGCTGTCTTCTTCCACTGTGCTGCGTCTTCTAAGCAGAAGGGCTATGCAGAGATTGGAAACAGCAGAAGTCTGTGGTTCATGCATACAGAGATGGGAAGACAATATTCCCAATCTCCATCAAAGTTCACAGGCTTCCTATGAAGGGAAAACAGGTTTGAAGCCCAAGTCCTACTGGACACTCTGGAAAGTCTGTGGCTCAAGAGGATCAGAGGGAGCTGGCAACAAGGTTGAACAGTAGCCACTAAGAAGCCAGTACTGCGTGTGGGGTACTGCATCAAGTAGACCTTGTGGAAAGTACACCCTGTAAATGAATGGGGAAAATGCCAGCCTTGCCTACTGCTCCTGGATTCAAACTGAAGCCCAAAAGAAGTCATCTCAGTTTGGAAAATGGGCTCCTCTTGGTTGTAAGGGATGGGTGAGGAACTGCTCTCCTGTTTATACTAAACCTTCCCTTAACCAGCTCCTCCTGCCCACTCTCCTCCCTCTGACCAGTTTTTCACACGGCCATTCACACAGGTTTAGAGGCTCAGGTCACCTTGCACTTGTCTCCCTTGCGCCTCCATCAGTCATCAAATCCTGTACATTACAGCACTGTTTCAAAACAATATCAAGACTTACACCTTCCTCTTTACACTCAAGCCTGTCACTGAGTCCAGCCCCAGTGAGGTAAACTATCAGAACGGCTTCCTGGCTGGCTTTCCGACTTGTGCCACTGCTCCTCACTTCAGCCCACCCTGAAAATCCACACTTGACTCATCTGCTTGAACTTCCAGTTCCTTTGGTCATTCCACAGCTCAGAAATCCCTAGTGGCCCAAACGGGCATCTGGTGCCCCTCTATAAAAACTAATCTTTAGTGCCCATTTATCAATATCCCTCACCTCCCATCCCCAAAATCACATACTCAATCCAATTTCGCATTACCCTAGTCAGTTTCCTTATAGAGTCTAGGACATAACAATTTCTTCTGCATCCTTATGCACATTGTCCCCTTGTGTGGAACACCATCTACTATTGTTCTCTCAGACCCTGACTCAAATCTTCAACCCATTTCAAGCCCTACCAAGAAAGCCTTTCCTGACCACACATCCCTCAACTTACCTTCTCCATTTCTGAATTCCTCCAGCACTCATACTCTGCACCAGACCATTTTACATAATATGATTTAGTACTCTGTATATACCAGGTACCATTCAAAGTGTTCTACAATTATTTAATGCTTACAACTATCTGATGGAATTATTCTCATTTCACAAATGGACAGACTGAGGCACAGATAGGCTAACTGGCCCAAGGTCACACAGCAGGTAATTCTGGAGCCAGAATTCAACCTGGTGCCAGAGTCACACACCTAACCACTATATAATTATAAAGTACTTCACACTGCACCATAATTAGAAGTGACTCAGTACCAGCATCCATGCTCCTGAGTCACTTATATTCCCCACAGCCAAGCCCCAAAGCTGCACACTATCTAATATTCCGTAACTGATGACAGGAAGCAAGCTCAAGCCCCCAATCGGGGACTGGCTCTGGTGCTCAGCAGCAGCTGAAAAAAGAGCTTTTCTCCTCCTGGAAGAGTGAGGGGCACCCGTGTAACAACAAGGCTGCGATGAGCCATTGCACCTTTCAAATAACATCTACCTAATGTGAGTGTTCCAATATAAAAATCTACCTCAAGCACAGAGACAGAACACACTTTGCCTGTCTTTGTCTGCACACTTTGCACCTCAAAGTCCACAGCCCAAGGGTCAAGGATTCTACAATGAGAAATTCTTGTTTTAAGGTATTCAGATTAGCTGCATGCAAAGTCAGAAGGGGTCACCAAATACAAAAGTTTCCATTTTGGGAACTCTATGAATAAGAGAATCTGAAGGATTCTCTTTCTCCCTTAAACACATCCCATCACAGGCATGAATGGTCCAGGGAAGCCTCAGGTGGCCCTCACAGTTTCTCAGCCACCACAGGAAAGTTTCCCATGCTGCTGCCACCTAGAGAATGGAGGTTTGCCCCTGAAAGTCCAAGACCCCAGCATGCCCTGCCCTTCTCACAGGTGAGCATCCTTTACCTGTGTCCTCTGCAGGGTGGCACACTCATAGCTGGGAATGTCAAAGCTTCTTTACTATAATTTGTCATCATCAGAAAATACAAACCATACCAGAGAGAGAACTACACAAATCCGGTCCTAGTTATAATTTTACTTCACGTTGGCCTAGGACAGGTTAACACATATAACAAGATCTGAATCTTTTACAGCCTCCTCTCGTTTTACTTCCTAACTCAAATTCCATTCCTGATGAAAACTTCTCCAGACTCTCTAAAGGAGAGTGTGTCAACCTTGGCCTACTGACATCTTCAGTCAGATAATTCTTGGTCATGGGAGGCTGCCTTTGTGTGCTGTATGAAATTTACAGCACCCCTGGTCTCTATTCACTAGATGCCAGTAGCACCCCACTAAGTATGACAACCAAAAACATCTCCGGACATCGCCAATGTCCTGGGGTGAGAAGGGGATAGGGAAGGTGCCAAAATTGCCCTGGTTGAGAATCACTGCTCCAAAATAACTAAAAAAGCTCATTTGCGTCTGAATCCCAGAAAGTATCCCTCTCCGCACCCAGTATCAGGCTAAAACCATTTTTCCCACATATCCCATACACCATTCTCAGGGTTCTATGGACAAAGTTTCCCTGAACTAGATTCTCCAGTTCCTGGCAAGGAGGCTCTTCCTCCATGTCTTGTCATCTAAGCCTCATTCAGGCTTTCTCAGCTATTTCTCTAGAAAGCTTCTAAGACGGCTACCCAGTTACCCCGGGTCCAACAGTTCACACTCCTCTCACATACAGAGCGTGTGAAGGCCTTTGCCCCAAGGCCCAATGACATGCTCATTTGCTGCTCATAGCCAGGGCCCAACCAGACTCTCCTTCCCCTTACCCTTGATGTCATCTGCCATAGAGGACTTCAGGAAAGCCATTCTATGGGCAGAGACTATGGGGAGGAATGACCCTACTTAAGGGAGAAAATTGTACTAAAAGAGCATTTATAGAATGCCCAAAACAAAAAGATTTTTAATTAATCATTTACAGAAGATAGGAAAGAAAGAAAAAGCCTAATAAGATAGTCAAACCTGAGAAAAACAAGACGATAATATGAAACTACAGCTAATACAGACCAGTAAGGTGAATTAAGTCTCCATGTAAGTTAATTCAAGGAAGAAATATAAGAACACTTGAAAAGCCCAGTAGAAATAAATATTACAGCAACTGCTGAGTTGCCTGTTTTAAAAAAATAGTCTTCAACAAAAAAGAGGCAAAAGATCTATATAATTACGCAGGGGGGAAAAGTCATAGTAGAGGCAATTAAGACTCCTGAAATCGGCCAGGCGTGGTGGCTCACGCCTACAATCCCAGCACTTTTGGAGGCCGAGGCAGGTGGATCACTCAAGCTCAGGGAGTCTGAGGTTGCAGTGAGCCAAGATTGCGCACTGCACTCCAGCCTGGGTGGCAGAGCAAGACCCTGTCTCAAAAAAGATTCAAAAAGGACTCCTGAAATCAGGAATCCTGAATATTCCGATGCTTGTTCTAATTTGTAAACAATGAATAAATACACTAACAGATTCCTCCGTCTTTGTTTCTCCAGTCATTTTGTCTTCCTCCACCTCCTTTGTCATTTCAGACCGATTTTCTTAAAATGGCAGGAGCCACCGATTTGAAAATTGAAAAGCCCCTGTGCCAATGGTTGCCAAACCACCTACAGAAACAGTAGTGCTGCAGGGAAATGAGAAACTTAAACTAAACCAGTTACCCCAAAGAATGTCTCCTTCAGATAGGGTTAAAGGCTGAGAAAAACAGGCAAATGCCTTTGTAGAGGCTTTTTGAAACACAGTTAGCTATGCTCACCACTGCAGAGGCTTTTGGAATAAAGAATGTATACAAATCTTCAACAGTTTTATGAGGACTATAATGACAACTGAGGGGTATAACATTCAGGTCTCTGGAACCTGTAAATGCATAGTAACAAGAAACCTGAAGAGAGCTGAAAGAAAAGCTAAAGGAAAACGTATTTAAAAACCAGACCCGGACCAACTTCTCTCAGCCTTCACAGACCTGGCTGGATGGTTCATATTAACACCCACAAATACAGGGGAAAAGAAAAACACACACACACACACACACACACACACACACACACACACGAAAAAGACCCCTCTATTCTATGCCAAGTGCAATAGATCCTGGGAGGCCATGGGGCCAAGCCAACATTCCCAGTGTATTCACTGTCCACACAGCTATTTTTTTTGAAACTTCCTCTAGATTTCTAAAGCCCCTGACTCTGCAAGAAGACTTGGCCATCAGAAAAAAAGTGTAGACATTCTGCAAACACTTTGCTGGCTCTTTGAGTATGCAGCAGTGAGGGGCCATGGAGAACAGTCCTGAGCAATGAGCCAGATATTGGACACAATACATGCACTTAGAAAAGGGTCAAAAAGTTGGTCCATCTTCCTCTCTCCATCTGAATTCAGGAGTCGTTTCCTCTGGTCTCAGAGGAAAGGCACCTCTCTTCTCAGGCTCTAGCTTCCCTATAATTTGCTCACTCAATCATATCTATGATAGAGCTTGACAGACCTGAGTTTAAAACTATACAATTTAATAGTAGTCTTGGCAAGTTGTTTAAACTCTAAGCCTCTGTTTCCTCATCTGTAAAAGGGGGTCTGGCTACCTACTTCCCAGGGTTGCTGTACAGATTGAATAAGATAGAACAGGAAATGCTCTTCTGCCAGTACCTGGCACACGGTAAGCATTCAATATGTGATAACTACTAACATTATTCCAGAAATCTTCGATTTCTCCCTTTCCATCGGGTTCTTCCATTGACTTTAGACATGGTCAGAACGGGGCTCCCAAAGATGAAAAAGGCTTCACTGGCCTCAAGGTCCCTCAACCTACCACCTCATTTCAATTATTACTGACCTTGGAACACAAACTTTTGAAGTCAGTGTTCTATACTTGATACCCTGACAGTAGACTCCCTACCTGTGGCTTCACTGCAAAGCCCCTCAAGGCAACACTAGCTTTTCCCCAACTTAATGGAACATAATCTTAAAGGCCAGGATTGTATTCAATCACAAAATCCAAATCCTGTTTTTGTTCTCCTTGATCTCTGTAGCCCTCAATACGGTTGGCTAACCTTTCCTCTCACCCTTTCCTCTCACCATGCATCGTAGTCTTTCTAGACGTCTTCTTCAGCTCCTACTGGTTTTTGCTGTGGTCTTCTATGGCTCCTACCTTTGCCCCTGGGCTAAAGAAATGGCCTGGAGGCTGGGCACAGTGGCTCACGCCTGTAATCTCAGCACTTTGGGAGGCCGAGATGGGCGGATCACAAGGTCAGGACCATCCTGGTCAATATGGTGAAACCCTGTTTGTACTAAAATACAAAAAATTAGACAGGCGTGGTGGTGCATGCCTATAGTCCCAGCTACTCGGGAGGCTGAGGCAGAGGAATCACTTGAATCCAGGAGGCGGAGATTGCAGTGAGATGAGATCGTGCCACTGCACTCCAGCCTGGCAACAGAGCAAGACTCCATCTCAAAAAAAAAAAAAAAAAGAAATGCCTGGATTCAGTCCTCCATGCTCTCTTTCTCTGCACAAGTTTGCTCACAGGGGACATAGTCACCCTCACAGCAGAACCTATCTCATCGTCATCAGGATGAATCACAGAGCTGTAAGGGCTTTTACGTTGTGTGGAGGAAAGTCTTCATCCTGCAAAGACAGATATGACCTCTGCAAAATTGCTTAAAAGGCAAAGCCAGGTGTGCTCATTGAGGTGGGAAGGCAATGTTTGTGACCAAAACAATGTGTGAAAACAATAGCTTGAATTGGTAGGTTTACAAAATCTCCAGCCCTGACAGTACAATGTAGTACTTGGAATGTGAACTCTGGTGCCAGAATGAATCCTGACTCATCCACTCAATAGCTCTATGACCTCAGACATATTACGCAGCCTCTCTCGCCTTAGTTTCCTCATCTGTAAAATGGGGTAACAGTGTCAATGCATATGGCTTTGTATGGGGTACATGTAAAGCATCAACACAGTGCTTAAAATATAGTAAGTGAACAAGAAACTTTAGTTGCAACTGCCTTCTTCTTACTTTTATTTTCAGAGTCTTGGTCAAAAAAGTATGTCATCCCAGCCACTAAGGAGTCTGAGGTGGGAGGATCACTTGAGCCCAAGAGTTCGAGCCCAACACAGGAGGACCCTATCTCAAAAAAAAAAGAAAGAAAAGAGAAAAGAAAGAAAGAAAAAGAAAGGAAAAAAAGTGCATTAAAAAAATAAAAAAATTAAAAAAAAAAAAGGAAGTCAATTAAGATGTCCTGGCCAGAAGCAGTGGCTCACACCTGTATTATCAGTACTTTGAGAGGCTGAGGCAGGAAAACTACTTGAGGCCGGGAGTTCAAGACCAGCCTGGGTAACATAGCGAGTCCTGTCTCTCCAAAAAAAAATTTTTAAATTAGCTGCGCATGGTGGTGTGCACCTTAGTCCTAGCTACTCAGAAGGCTGAGGTGGGAGGATTGCTTAAGCCCAGGAGTTTGAGGCTACAGTAAGCTATGATTGTGCCATTGTACTCCAGCCTGGATGACAAAGTAAGACCCAAAGTCTTCATCAGCTGCTACATTTGGAAGCTCCTCTGAGCAGTCCTTGTGCCCCTCAGCTTGGGTGAGAGACTAACGACAAACCAGATAGGGTGAAGATTCCTTTGGTACCAGGTAGGTCCACCAAGCCCACTGCACTAGAAATAGCTCAGCAGGTGGATGCTAATCATCTGAGACTGTGTCATTTCTAAGTTATTGTTTTCTAAATACGCAAATAAAAAATTAAAATGTAATGATGTTATAAAAAGGCTGGAACTCCAGCAATTCTTAGCATAGAAAGCAGACATTATATTGCTTCATCAGCTTATCCTACTACTCCAAAGGCTTTCTACAGGGAAAATAAACCCTAGTTTCCAAGCCCATGTATTTTGTTGCTTAAAAAACCATGTTCATCCACTAAGAGGCTTAATAAAAATAAAAATAAAAAAACAAAAACATGTTCAGAAGAGACTATGATTTGACCCAAAGGCATATTTTGATAAAGAAAGTCTTGACATAGGCTATCCTTTAGATATGAGGCGTAAGTTTTCTGTATCAATCAGAAATCCAACTGGCCTATAGGGCATAGTTAATTCTATTTTTAACTTTTGAACAAATGAAGAAATGAAGCTATAAAAATGCAGCTCTCTTCTCCCCAAAGTTCCAATGCTTATTGTGTTTGTCCATAATCCTTATCTGCCTGCATGACAGTCTCATTGTTTTGTGCTATTCAAGTATTGCAACTGCACAAGATAAAACCATAGCCAACTCAGTACCTCCCCAGCAGAACGAATGAATCCCTTTAATGATCATTTTTGAAGTTTAATTGTGCAGCTCCCTAGAGAAGAGGTAGGAAGGCCCTGGGACAGCAGCTTTGGGCAGGGAACCAGTCAGCCAACAAGTGCTCAGCAAGGCGGTGAGTGAAAATATTATGTGCCATGAAGCCAAACAGAACCAGGTTAGAGCCAAATAACTCTGAGCACTTTACATCATTCTTTTATTTTTCTTTTCTTTTTTTAAAATACCACTAGGCATTCCTTAGGAACTTTACAGAATTCTTAAATGGGTATATTAGCACTCAACTCACAGGAGTTAGGAGGCAAATTCAATAAGAATGTATCTAAAAAGCCTACTTAACTCCTCACACAAAGTAGGCTTAATGAATGTTATTCGTCATTCCTAACACCTTGATGCATCTTTAAAAACTGCCTTAATGAAGGCTGAGTCTATACAGGTGTAATCTCACACCTATAATCCCAGCGCTCTGGAAGGCCAAGGCAGGAGGATTTCTTGAAGCCAGGAGTTTGAGACCAGCCTGGGCAACACAGCAAGACCCCCCATCTCTACAAAAAATTTAAAAATTAGCCTGGCGTGGTGGTGCATATCTATAGTCCCAGCTACTCAAGGGGCTGGGGCAGGGGGATTGCTTGAGCCCAAAAGTTCGAGGCTGCAGTGAGCTACGATTGCGCCACTGCATTCCAGCCTGGGCAACATAGCAAGACCTTGTCTCTAAAAAATAAAGAAAGAAAAACAACAAAAAAACTACTCTAATGAGGAGATGGGGAAACATACTTTTAAACCTCCTGACTCATGACAAAACAGGCAAGCAGACCCATTCATATTTAATTAGGAACTCTCAAAAAACAAAAACTAACAACAACAAAAAACCTACCCTAACATCTTCCAGCAGGTGAAAGAAGGAAACAAAGTCTGCCCAGCAAGGGAGATACGGCTGTGGCTGACAAACAGACCTTACCTACTTTCAAGAAGTGTGCCATCTAGAAGTGGGTAGAAATAAGCAAACAGGAAATGACAATACAGCATAATAAATGCAATGACAGGAGTTCTAGAACAGGCTCTCTGGGAGTACTTAGGAAGGGCCCCCACAAGCAGAATCGGGAAGACTTCCTACAGGATGTGACACATAAAAATGGTAATAGCTAACTAAGGTTGCCAAGAAGCTACTATGTGCTAAGAATATACTAAGTGCACTGTGGATTACCTCATTTAATTCTCAGAACAACACTGTAAGACAACTACTATCATTACCCCCATTTTAAAGATGAATCGAAGAGGTTAAGAAACTTGCCCAAGGTCATACTGCTAGCAAGTAGCGGAGCTGGGATTTGAACCCACACAGCCTCCAGAGTCTAGGCACTTCACCACCACCAACTGCATTTTCTAAAATGAGGCCAAAAGCTGTTAAAGATTGAAACATGTGAAGTTTTGTAGGCAAAGAGGCAAGTGTAGAGGTCTAGATGCAAGACAGAGTAGGGCCCAGGTTCAAGGGAATTGCAAACGGCACTGCTGTTAGTACAGAGAAGGCACTTAATATTTGTTGAATTACAATTGAAGCATCCAGTGCAAAGCAGTGAGGGAAGAGAAGTGAGCCAGACTGCAAAAGTCTCAAAGACACAGTAAGTTTGGACTCAAGGCAAGCCAGGAGCCTGAAAAGGTGCTCTAGGTCAATATTTAATTTTCTGTTAGAAACAACAATCTCCTGGGGGAACCCTCACAAGGAACTGATTTCCAACTTTTTGAACTACAAACATTATGGTTTACCAACCATAACTAAAACTTATTCAGGATCAAGTGTTTTAAAGTGTACATAAGGCCGGAAGCAGCAGCTCATGCCTGTAATCCCAGCACTTTGGGAGGCCAAGGCAGGTGGATCACCTGAGGTCAGAAATTTGAGACCAGCCTGGCCAACATTGTGAAACTGTGTCTCTACTAAAAATACAAAAATTAGCCAGGCATGGTGGCGGGTGCCTGTAATCCCAGCTACTTGGGAGGCTGAGGTGAGAGAATCACTTGAACACGGGAGACGGGGTTGCAGTGAGCCAAGATGGCGCCACTGTACTACAGCCTAGGCGACAGAGCGAGACCCTGTCTCAATACAAAATTAAATTTAAAAAATAAAGTGTATATAAAGCTCAAAATGTAACAGTAACCAAAGTCACAGTCAATATGCTATAGTTACGTGGTGTTCTGTAAAAAAAAAATTTTCATGTGTGTGGTCAGCTTTTTGCTTCAACAGATCAGAAGGCAAGAGAATACTTTTAATGAGACAATACAATTCAGGAAACAGATTTAGTAGCCATCCTTAAGGAGATCTTGAGACAATGTGCTCAATGTGGTAACTTCTGATGGAACTGATCCTGAGATACCTTTTGCTGCCTTCTTTTCTGCATCATGTTCTACACAGAATGCACAGAGATGCATTAGGGATAAGCTTGGTGGCAGCCATTTTATCAGCCCCGTAGCTTCACTCCTAGCACAGTTATAAAGCTAGCATTTAATAAGCACATACCATGTGCCAGGTGCTGTTTTGAACATCTTCATTTGTATTATTTCCTTTGACCCTCACGATGACTGTATATGTAGATACTATTACCACCCCCATTTTGGAAGTGAGAAAACTCTAGCACAGAAAGTTTAAATAACTTACCACTAAGTGGAGAGCTGGCATTTGAACCTAGGCCAACTGGCTCCAGAAACCATACTCCGAACCACTACATGCACCGCTTCTCCCACATCACACCTGCCTTCAAAATGGAATCAACAATCCACATCTGCATGGAATTCTACAGCCTTTGGTTTTCAACCAGAAGGTGTTCCACACCCACAGAATCTTAAGGCCTTGGTTTCAATGATGAGTAAAGTTAGTTTCTAGAAGGAACTAGCAGGGGCTGGTCCTAGGAACACGGCAGAGAGGGTAGAACAAGGAACAGAAAACACATTTCTGGAGTGAGCCTGAGACAGAAAAAGTGAGGGGGGCTGGGTAACGCTCTTTAGGAAGAGGCTGTGTGTGTACTACCAGGTGAAAGGAGGGCAGCTGGTAACAAGAAACAGCCTCTTCCTCTCTCCAGGGATTGTACAATCCCAGAATTCTGGAAGCTGCTTATCAGGCCCCACTCTCGGCTCCTGCTCCTCCTTGGCCAGAACAGAAACATCTATAATTCCCTAAGCTGGGCAGCCGTGCTTGGAGAGGTGAGACCCATCTGGGCATAGGCCTTCGGGTCTTAGGTCCGGAGAAGAGGCCAGTGAGCATGGAGGACATTTGGAGCAGTGGCAGTCAGTTCTGTAGGGACAGGATGTCCTTTCCTCTCCACCCAGCTGGAAGGAAGCAAAGAAACTCTATTCAAACAGCTCTGTTCCCACAGCACATCATCAGATTTCAGGTTAGTTTAACAGACTGCCATTTCACTTGCACTTTAATACAGATTATCTTATAAAAATTGGTTTTATAACATCAAGTTGAATCTAGCTACACAGTGTTTACAGGAATTTTGACAAGTAATTTGGAACACTGTGGGGCAGTGGAGCTTGCTTTGACTTAAAGAGAAGAGGTCATCAACAAGGGAAGTCCCAAAAGAAAGCAATGCTGACTTCTAACTGTACCTTGAGTCAAATCTGACTCTCCACAAACTACACAGGAAGAGAGAGCCTCTCCACTTAGCCAAGAGCCTGCTGCCACCTCTCCACTGGTAGTCAGTCCTTCCACAGTGGGGAGAGAAGGAAAACTGTCAGCAGGCTGCTGGAGCTAGCTCTTCAAAGCCTTCTTCCTTCTCTCCTGGCTCTTCCCCTGCCAGAGTATGTAGGCCCCATGAGGCCTACACAGGATGCTGGGATAGGATTAGTGGTGGACCAAATAAAGGACTAGGCAGGGCTGTTTTATGTTGTCCCCAAAAGAGAGATGCCCAGGACTTGTGTGTCTAACTAAAAGGGAGAGGTCCTCCCTTAAATATCAGCCATTCTACTCTGTTACACCATGTAAGACAGGATGACCATAGGGTAGAACATTAATGGGGACAACCACATTAAGGCACATTGCTGCCGCCTTAAAGAACAAGTCACAGTGTTTGTTCATAGCAGGTGCTCAACAAATGCTGAGTGACAGACCACGATGGACTACACTAAATAAATTAAGGAAATTTCCCAAAAGTCTGTAGTCCAACAATGTGGTTATTTTTTGCCTTTATTTTTATGCAATACAATTCCCAGCTGAATTACACAGAATTACAAATCCTGCACAGATGGAACTTTGAACAATCTGAAAATTTTATTTTTAAGTTACATAGGGACAGGGTATATTTCAGAGGCAAAAGGAAGACTTTTACAAGAGACCAAATGAGGAAAAATTTCCTTAAAATGAGACATCTGGCAAACCTGATAGTTCAGTTTTCATTTGTTGATGAAAATTTCTTGGACCTATGTTCCTCTCTGAATCATTCTTCTTAAAATAGAGGCTTTATAGAGAGCATTTTGTCTAATTTTTCTTCTACGGCAGTCTCCACTGAGAACACAAAGAAAGCAGCAGTCTCAATCCAAAGTAATTTTATTTTCACATTAACGAACATTTTAACTCCAATTAGCAATGTGTTCAAAAGTATACTGTGGTTGAGACTTGGTCTCATCCTTCCATAAATCTCCATGTCCAGACTTTCCTCAGTGTGTTAACAAGTAAGATGCAGACATGGGCTGGGCGCAGTGGCTCACACCTGTAATTCCGGCACTTCAGGAGGCCGAGGCGGGTGGATCACCTGAGATCAAGAGTTCGAGACCACCCTCACCAATATGGTGAAACCCCGTCTCTACTAAAAATATAAAAATTAGCTAGGCCTGGTGGCATGTGCCTGTAGTCTCAGCTACTCGGGAGGCTGAGACAGGAGAATTGCTTGTACCCGGGAGGCAGAGGTTGTAGTGAGCCAAGATTGCACCACTGCACTCCAGCCTGGGCGACACAGCAAGACTCCATCTCCAAAAAAAGAAAAAAGATGCAGACATGAAGCCTCTTTACCTCCAAATTCTTCAGAGGCTTTTCGGTGGCTAAAAGGAAAACAGCTCTGACCTGAAACCAAATACTTTCTCTGAGAAGATGGGAATGCAGAGGACAGCTCTGCCTTAAACTAGGAGTGAACCTGAAACAAAACAGAGTGGCTCAAAGAACAAGGCTTCAAGAACATGATGGGCCACCTCAAAATGGAAGCACAGCAAGCCTTTTCTTTCACTTCATTACGACATTTTCATCAATCAAACTGAAGTAGAAGAAAGAAACCCTCTAGACATCTTGGGAATATAAAAACCCAAACTGTTACTTGTTAACCAAAAGAAAAAAAAAAAAACAAAAAAAAAAACAAAGATACTACATGCCTATAATCCCTGCCCTCTGAAAGGCAGATGCAGGAGGATCACTTGAGCCCAGGAACAGAAGACTAGCCTGGGCAGCACAGTGAGACCCCATCTCTAGAAAAAATTTAAAAATTAGTCGAGCGTAGTGGTACACACCTGTAGTCCTAGCTACTTGGGAGGCTGGGGCAGGAGGCTCACTACCCTAGGTATCAGAGCAAGACCCTGTCTCTTAAAACAACAACAACAAAAAACCTACATAGGCCTAAAGCGCTAAGATGTTGACAAATACAGACCTGTGCTTATAGGCAGCGAGTCTACACTTTTTCCTGACAGCTGCAGTACGAATTTCGGGGATTCCTCCACTCGCCAGGTATCTGAGTACTTACCAAGCCTATGGCACTAACACAGGGGCAAGGAGACACAGTGAGAAAAACAAACAGACAAGGCCTTAGCCCTGATGGGATTTATATTCTCATCAGGTAGACAGACTTCAAATGACCCCGGAAATAAATATAAGTGAGGAGCTAGCTAATACTTCCTACTTCAAACAGAAGGATCTTCTATATATATGATAGGCAAAATTCCATTTTAGAATAAAATATAACCTTATTTTATAGCTGAAAAAAATCAGATACATTAAATAATTTGCCCAAGGTCAAACAATCACCTCAGTTTGGCAAGGCCTCAAAGTCCACGTTCTTTTAAGCACAGCAGGTCAGCTCTGCCCTCTGACTGCTGCTCCCAGAAGCTCTCATGAGACCACCAGGAAGAAACAATGTTACTGCTGCCCCTGCTCCCACACACAGCCTTTGCACAGGCCTGTGTCTAATAAATACCATTTTAGGCATCCATGGTACAATGTTAATGCTCTTCTCACTTTACTCGGGGAAAATTTTCCTTCTAAGTTCTGCAGAAACTGAAAAGAGTCAATAACACAGGAAGCCCAGAGGCCTGTTTTTTAATAAAATAAACCTAAAATGGTTACTGGGCCCTGGAGGATTTCTAGGTGCACAAGAAAAGGGGCTAACACATTCCTTTAACTCTGTTTCTCCCATCCTGGCCAACTCAGTATTAGCTAAGAATTTTCAAAACTGTTTCCTTTTCACCCTTAGAAATATCTTACTCACTACCTTCCAAAACAAAAAATACATTGAACAATGTCGTCCTGAAAACACTAAATCAAATGATGATGGTAAGTGAGGAGCCAGCTAATACTTCCTACTTCAAACAGAAGGATCTTCTATATATATGATAGGCAAAATTCCGTTTTAGAATAAAATATAACCCCATTTTACAGCTGAAAAAAATCAGATACATTAAATAATTTGCCCAAGGTCAAACAATCACCTCAGTTTGGCAAGGCCTCAAAGTCCACGTTCTTTTAAGCACAGCAGGTCAGCTCTGTCGTCCTGCATAAATCATTCATTAGGGTGATTTACTAAGTGATGATTATTTTTATTGGGCAAACAATGAGTCCTTAATTAATATTGTTTAAATTCTAATGTTTTTAATGATTTTTAAAAAATAAAATAGCCCAGCGTAAGAATCATTTGTATGAATTTTTTAAATGTCTACATAAATTTCTTTGGATAGATGTCATGCTTCCTGATTGATCAATTTTAGATTCAAAAACTATTGGCCAGGCGCGGTGGCTCACACCTGTAATCCTAGCACTTTGGGAGGCCAAAGCGGGCGGATCACGAGGTCAGGAGATTGAGACCATCCTGGCTAACATGGTGAAACCTAGTCTCTACTAAAAATACAAAACAAAATTAGCTGGGCGTGGTGGCAGGCGCCTGTAGTCCCGGCTACTCGGGAGGCTGAGGCGGGAGAATGACGTTAAATCCGAGAGGTGGAGCCTGCAGTAAGCCAAGATCGCACCACTGCACTCCAACCTGGGCGACAGAGCAAGACTCCGTCTCAAATAAAAAAATAAACAAACCTATTTTATTGGCTGGGCACAGTGACTTACGCCTGTAATCCCAGCACTTCAGGAGGCTGAGGTGGGCAGATCACTTGAGGCCAGGAATTCAAGACCAGTGTGGCCAACATGGTGAAACCCCATCTCTACTAAAAATACAAAAATTAGCTGGGTGTGGGCACACGCCTATAGTTCCAGTTACATGGGAGGCTGAGGCACAAGAATCACTTAAACCAGGGAGGCGGAGGTTATGAGCCGAGATTGCACCACTGCACTCCAGCCTGGGCAACAGAGCAAAACTCTGTCTCAAAAACAACAACAACAACAACAACAACAAACCACCAACAAACTATTTTGTTTAGGCCAGGCATGGTAACTCACGCCTGTAATCACTGGAGCTCATGAGTTTGAAACCGTGTTGTCTCTACAAAAACTAAAATAATTAGCTGGGTATAGTGGCACATGCCTGTGGTCCTAGCTACTCGGGAGGCTGAGGCCGGAGGATTGCTTGAGCCAGGGAAGTCAAAGAGAACTATGATCATGCCACTGTACTCCAACCTAGGCAACCTGTCACAAACAAACAACTCTACTTTAGTTAGGCTCTCCTAACTATTGAATAGGTAGGGGTGGGGTCAAAACACTAAGGCTTCAGCTCAGTCACTACTGAAATGTGTAACCTCAAGTCTGTTCATTTCTCTGTGACTACTTATTTATATTGCCGGGTACATGAATGGCCTTTTTCAATTTTACAGGGTCGCTAGTGCTACCTGAGATTAAAGTGGTAAATGTGAAAGGTATTATTTAAAGTCAAGATATTTGATCATCTTTCTGTACCTGGCTCCTAACACAGGGCCTAACACAGAACAGAAACTCAGTAAACATTTGAAAAGAAACGATAAAGTTCCCTTTTGCACAAGCTGACGACGTTCATAAAGTACAGGAAAGGAAACTCAACCTTAAGGAACCAAATGGTGGGTCAGGTTAACCACAATAAAAATAGGCAATACACACACAGCCAGCAGAACCACAATAAATGTTCTGCATCTAACCACCAAACACAGCCCTCCATTACTGCATGCCACACAAATATGCAAAAGTCGGTCAGAAATGTCATCCAAAATCAATTTCGCTTCTCAATCCACCCAAAATGTATCATTTTCTTTTCAATGACCCTCTAACCACAGTATCAAAGTATCCCTACTAGTCACCCCTTTTTCTAACCGAAAATCGACTTTGTGGTAGAAAACTAATTCTGCAAATAAATGTCTATTAAAATCCTTACTATCTGTTAGGTGAGAAATGTTCAGTTATTTCAATCTATACAGTACTCTAAAATAAAATCTGTTGTTCATTCCTTCTCCGAGGTGAAGGGACCTCTCTCTCATCCCAACAGTGTGCTGTTCCACCTCTGGGCAGGCCACACAGTCCCAGGGTCTGGAGCTCCTACTCCCTGAAGACCCCACTGAGGTTGAGGTTGGATGACGAGAGAACAGATCCGAGGACCACCCATCCCTTCTAAAGGGCTGCTAGGGAGAAAACCTAGACTTGGTGTTTTAACATAAGGTAACCAGCAAGTGATGAGGACACAGTCTACACAGGTATCAATGCTGACAGTGATGCTAGTTACAGATGCTGGAGAACCAACAAAGAAATAAACAAGAAACTGTGAACATTTGATTTGGCCATGTAAAAATTAAAACTAATTATAGTTACTTACGTAAACTGCTTACCTAATAATCACGCAGTACAACAATGATCACACAAATCATTCAAGGTGTCAGATTATGAGTATTTGATTTAATCACAACACTGAACAGAGGTCACACACTCAGCTTTCATAAATTATAGCATGCTTGTGTATTTACAGTTTAATGCTGAAATAAACATCCCTGGATGAACAAGAACTCGTGTTATTGCAAAAGTATTAATGGTTCCTGAGCATAACCTGAAAACTAGAAGAGCAGAAACTCTCGGTGGCTCACAGCACTATTATAATGAGATTTCAAGGGCAAGAAACCTGTCTTGTAGTTTTATTACGTATGACCCTACAGTCACACTGCCATTGCTCTCCTATGCATTTGAATAAGGATTCTCTCCCCTACACAACACCATCCTTCATTCTAAACTGTCAAGGATTTATAGTAACAGGAAATCTGGAGTTGGCACAGGCAGATACTAAATTTTGGCTGGCTGGAGAGAAAAGCTTCCTTTCAGCATAAAGGGTATAATTTGGGTTTTTTAATGACCTTGTTCAGGGTGAGGACTCCAGACACTGCCAGTCACAAAGCCTGGGGAACTTGTTTTGCCTTTTCTAGAAGTTTTCAATCCTATGCACACAGTCCTTGAGCCTCATCAGGAGACATTCTCATAGCCAAGAACCAGGACTCTCAGTGTGACTGAAGAAGCCCTGGGTGGCTAAATAATACCCCTGCCAGTTTAAGGATCTCCCCACTGTTATCCTGTGCACAAGGAAGGAGATTATTACAGCAGAACACAGGCCAAAGCAAAAACAGGGTTACCTTTAAGCTTGATAAAATCCTTTGAATTTAAACTATAGTCCATTTCACGAAAAGTACCAATTTGGCTTTCTGCACACATGTTGGTAAATAAATAACTACATAAATCCTGAAAGGAGTAGGAAGGGCCTGTCTTTTCTTCTTTCCGTATCACTAATTCCCATTCAGTTCAAAGGTTCACAAGTCTTTGCTGTGGAAACAAAAACAACCATTTGGAGACTTAGCTTTCACCATGAGAAACAACAGACTAAACCAAAAGACTGATTTATCTGCCTCCTTAAACTAGTTGCCATACCACTCCAGGTCTCCATCTACAAACTCCTGTGCACACCAAAATAAGTAATGGGGCTGTTCTAAAATGAATACTACCCTTCTATCAGAGAGGGAAAAAAATGTTTCATTTCAGTTATCCTTCATAAAACTCCAGTCCTTCCACAAAACCCCACTCTCCCATTTTATGTTGTAATATCCTATTCATTCATTCTTTCCTTCTTTCTTTTTTTTTTTTTTTTTTTTTTTGAGATGGAGTTTCACTCTGTCACCCAGGCTGGAGTGCAGTGGTGCAATCTCGGCTCACTGCAACCTCTGCCTCCCGAATTCAAGTGATTTTCCTGCCTCAGCCTCCTGCGTAGTTGGTACTAAAGGTGCCCACCACCATGCCCAGGTAATTTTTTTTGTATTTTTAGTAGAGACGAGGTTTTACCACGTTGGCCTGGCTGGTCTTGAACTCCTGACCTCAGGTGATCTGCCCACCTCAGCCTCCAAAAGTGTTGGGATTACAGGCCTGAGCCACCACACCCAGCCCATTCATTCTTTTTTGAGGCAGAGTCTAGCTATGTTGCCCAGGCTGGAGTATAGTAGTGGTATGATCACAGCTCACTGCGGCCTCGACCTCCCAGGCTCAAATGATCCTCGCACCTCAGTCTCCTGAGTAGCTAGGACTACGGGCACCATCACCTCTGGCTAATTTTTTTAATTTTTTTTGTAGAGACAAGGTCTCCCTGTGTTGCCTAGGGTGGTCTTAAACTCCTGAACTCAAGCAATCCTCTCGCCTCAGCCTCCCAAAGTGCTGGGATTACAGGGCACGAGCCACTACGCCCAGCCTGTAATATCCTATTTAGACGCAAAGTCATAGGCGAGATCACCCACTCAACTAAAATCAACAGTCACCAAGTCCTGTTCATTCCTCCTGAATATTTCAAATTTAGCTTCCTCTTCATACTCACTGGAACTGCCTTCTTTCAGGCCCTAATCATTTTGTACTCCTAGTTAACCTCAACTCCTTTGATCCATCTTCCAAAAATCTGAAGTCATCTTCCTAAATTGCAAATCCATAATTACTGTCAATGTAAAATCCAACTCCTTTACATGGGCATCTCACCTCTGCTAATACCCCATCTAATCTCTTCCTACCCCACAGAACCCCTCTCCCTCCTACGTATCAGGCAGTCACCTGCAGTTGTCTCAATGCACCATGCTTCCAGACACCCATTCTTTGCACACACTGTACACTCTCTCCAGCTTAAAATAACTCTCACTTTTCCTCTTCTTTGTCTGTACAAGTCCTATTAGCTCTAATACTCCACCCAGACCTCACCCCTTCAGGGAGGAACATTTCCCCAGCCCTGCCCCTTGTTTCCTCTCTGATGCTCCAGCATCCCTCTGTTTCAGAGCACTCATCACATTATTCTCTATCTCCCCCATCAGAAGATCACAAGGCGGGATTGAGACTTCTTTTCTCTATATAACTTCATTGGCCAGCATGTGATCTTGCACAAACAAGGCACTCATTCAATGAAGAAACTGCCATTATCCTTTGGTTCTAAATCAACTGAATTCCTTCTGCTTCCCAAGAGAATTATGTTAAAAGCTCTTGACCATTTAAACACACTTAGAAATGAGAACTGGGTGTTAACTGATGTTCTTTGATCATGTAAACTACTGGCAAGGGTAAGATGACTTTTCATTAATGATAATGATAATCATTATGGCAAATGTCAGTTGAAGACACAGAGCATGGCGCAATGGAAAAAAACACTGACTTCGGCATCAATGACATGCGATTGAGTTTAGATAAGTTACATAAGCCCAGGTCTCTGTTTTAAGGGAGAATTTATTTAAGTCTGGGAATGTGTCTAGTGTAGCACCTGGCACATGCAGACCCTCCCCTGCTCCCACTCCACTGCTCTGCATGGGGCCACATTGTTATTGCAAAGGGTCAGCAAATGCATTCGTACACCAAGCACCAGCAGTAGGCAGAATAAATGTCTCAGAATAATATATTATGATGTCCCTAAGGTACAGAGAAGCTACTATATTTAATAAAACACAAGTTTATTTCAGAGAGTTACCGAGTTCATAATCATTCTGTCACAACGTATTTTCTCAATCAACAAACACTCAAAGTATAACTACAATCCTGCTGAAACTGAAACAATTTTTTTTATTGTTTGAATTGTCTCTCTCAGGCTTAGAAATAAAGCACCTAGAGATAAAGTGGCCTGGAGACAAGGTCCTAGACTCTATCAAGCCAGCATCCAATCCCATGATGATTCAGTACCTTACCAACCTCACCTCCACTGACTCCTGCTGGATGGCTGCTTACTCACTGCTGGGCAAACAGGTCTTTCTTATTCTAGCTTCTCTACCTCTGCCCCTAGCTGTTCCCTGCCCTCCTCTACATCAGTCTTCTATCAACTATCTGAATCTCTGGCTTTCTTGAAAGGCAGGGCCCCACTTCCTAGGGGTATAAGTAATCTAGGAGAGGGTTCTCCATACCACCCTACTCCATTACCATCGCCTCTTCCTCCAAACTCCTCCAGCACTATTTACATCCCTGGCTCAATGGCTGAATAACTAAAAGGAGGCTTTCTCTGTATAAATATTAATATTAGCAGCTGTCATTACTACATTCCAGCCACTGTTCTCTTTTTTCCTTTTAAAATAGGGTCTTGCTATGTTGCCCAGGTGAGTCTTGAACTTCGGGCTCAAGCAATCCTCCCAACTCAGCCTCCCAAAGTGCTGGGATTACAGGTGTGAGCCACCATGCCTGGCTTGCCACTACCCTAAGTACTTCACATGAATTACCTCATTTAATCATTACACAACTTTATATGAGAAGTTCTATTATTATAGATGAAGGAACTAAGGCAAAGCAATTAAGAAAGCTATCTACACCTCCCAACTGGTAGGTGGCAGAGGTAAGATATGAACCCAGGCAACTTGACTTCAGAGCCTCTATCAAATAGGCCCTTTGCTTACTTTTTATTTTGAAATAATATTAGGCTTTCAGAAGAGTTGCAAAGATAGCACAGAGCCCCGTATCCCCTTCACCCAGCTTCCCCTTATGCTAACCTTTTACAGAACCATGGTAAAGCTGACCCTTAAACAATGTAGGTTGGAACTGTTTGGGTCCACTTATATGCAGATTTTTTCCAACCAAATGCAGATAAAAAATATGGCGTTTGTGGGATTCAAAACTTGTGTGTGTGGAGGTCTGACTTTTCACATACTTGGGTTTCTCACAGCTGACCTCAGGACTTGAGTATATAAGGATTCTGTTATACATGGGGGTCCTGGAACCAGTCCCTCACATGTACCCAGGGATGACCGTACAATGATCAAAACTTAAGAAATTAACACTGATAGCCATCCCATTACTGGGTATATACCCAAAGGATTATAAATCATGCTGCTATAAAGACACATGCACTCGTATGTTTATTGTGGCACTATTCACAATAGCAAAGACTTGGAACCAACCCAAATGTCCATCAATGATAGACTGGATTAAGAAAATGTGGCACATACACACCATGGAATACTATGCAGCCATAAAAAAGGATGAGTTCGTGTCCTTTGTAGGGACATGGATGCAGCTGGAAACCATCATTCTCAGCAAACTACTGCAAGAACAGAAAACCCAACACCGCATGTTCTCACTCATAGGTGGGAATTGAACAATGAGATCACTTGGACACAGGAAGGGGAACATCACACACCGGGGCCTGTTGTGGGGTCGGGGGAGGGGGAGGGATAGCATTAGGAGATATACCTAATGTAAATGATGAGTTAATGGGTGCAGCACACTAACATGGCACATGTATACATATGTAACAAACCTGCACATTGTGCACATGTACCCTAGAACTTAAAGTATAATACAAAATTAAAATAATAATAATAATAAAGTTACCACTGTTCTCTATCCATATTCTATTATTTGGAAGCCAGTTTCTAAGTGTAGCCCACCCTCAAAAAAGGAAGAGAATTAAATTTCATCTCCTAGAGAAAGGACTACCAAAGAACAAGTGGACATCGGTTGAAACCGCCATAGTAATTAATAAATATTTTGGGGAAGATACTTTGAAGCCATGCAAATATTGTTTCTCCTTCAACTTTCACCCACCAATTTTATTCTTCACTGGTAGATCCTGCCTGCAGCAATTATTACTATGGTATGCTAATGGTGATTTTCTATTCCCCTCATTATTCCTACATTTATAATTGGAATTATTTTGTAAGAAAGACCTATCTGTTCTCCCCCACTTATTTTTTCAGTCATTGATAGTGTAAACTCACAGATAACCAAGCCAATTTC
Organism: Mandrillus leucophaeus; assembly: GCF_000951045.1. Taxonomy (NCBI): domain Eukaryota; kingdom Metazoa; phylum Chordata; class Mammalia; order Primates; family Cercopithecidae; genus Mandrillus; species Mandrillus leucophaeus. Next base: position 1,881,097 of record NW_012103142.1, on the reverse strand, counting down.
TTAAGGGAGTTGTCAAGTTTTGTGTTCCTAAGTTATCTGCTACAGTGGTATGCACAACATACAGTAATTAGGCACTAATTAGTATTTGCTGATGAAAGTTTCATGGCAGAGAGAGCAACCTCCCACTCACACACTCCCATGGATGAAGGGAGAAGAGAGACCTCCTTCTCTTACTGACCTTCCGGACCAGCCATGTAAAAGGTCTCGCACAGCTCCTGGCACACAGTCAGAGGACAGTAAGCAGTCGTTCCTTTCCCCAGTCTAACTCTGCAGATGCTTTAAGACACGCCGAGGCACCTTTCCTTGGACCTCTGCCAGGAAACGCTAAAACCACTGCCCCCTGCCACCCATTTTTTAATGGTAAGAAAACTGAGCTACAGGAAGAGTAAAAAATATTCCCAAGAACATACAGCTAGATGGTGGTTGAGGTGGGATTAGGTGGAAGATCCCCGAGGGGCACTGCTCACTCATGCCCTTCCCCAGAGCCAGTGTGCACTCTAAGAGGGAGAAAAGTTCCTGGAGACAATCTTTCCTGCGTACTGTGTTTTTCTGTCTAGCCATGTCCTCCTCCCTTCAGAGTTGAAGCACAGAGAGACTAGAGGATAAAACTAAGAGAAATGGATACTTTCCAGACCCCAGGGATCCAGACAGACTTTAACCAAGCTAAAATCCTATAACAAGAACAGACTTAAGGCTTAACTCAACTTAAGGATTTCGTTCAGGTATTTACACATCAAACAGAAGGCTAAAATAAAAATCAATGAAAGTGGGAGAGACAAGATTTTGCTCTACTCAAACCCTGACTGCCACACGAAACCAAAGACCAATCAAAGAGGTGAAAACAACGTTATTCACAAGCAAAACAATAACAAAAAGCAGTCAGTTAAGCTCTCTCTTAACTTTTGCTTCTTCATCTGTAAAATGGAAATAACAGTAATTATCTTGCAAGCAGGTTGAGCAAATACATGTACATAAAGTCCTTGGCACAGACAGAGCAAAGTATTAAGTGCTCAAGAAGTGAAACCATCCCACCCATCCCAAATACACACACACACACACACACCCCCACAATACTGCCGGTAGCAATACCTCTGAGCTACTGAGTTACTGACTTCAAATACTACAGCATGGGCTGGATTTTGCATTGAAGTTTGATCATGGCTGCAGGGCAACCTGAAGAAGCAAGAATCAGGCGGCTGGCCCCACTGAGGACAAAAGTCAATGCACAGACTCCATCAGGCTGGATCAGAGGAAGAGTGACGAGCATGATGTGGTAAGTGTCAAAATCTCACAAGGCCCAGTTCCTGGTAATGAGGAAACCTAATGCCAGCCAGATTCATCATGTGATGACTCCAATAACCTCATTAAGTCATCATCCACAGAAAATCAGATGTTGGCCAGGCACAGTGGCTCACGCCTATAATCCCAGAACTTTGGGAGGCTGAGATGGGCAGATCACTCGAGGCTAGGAGTTCAAGACCAGCCTGGCCAACATGGCGAAACCCTGTCTCTACTAAAAGTACAAAAATTAGCCGAGTGTGGTGGCACACACCTGTAATCCCAGCTACTCAGGAGGCTGAGGCAAAAGAATTGCTTGAACCTGAGAAGCGAAGGTTGCAGTGAGCTGAGCTCATGCCACTCCAATCCAGCCTGGTGACAGAGCAAGACTCTGTCGAAAGAAAAAAAAAGGAAAAAAAGAAAAGAAAGGAAAAGAAAATCAAAATCAGGTGTTACCTTGAGCAACACGAAGTGCAAAACATATATATATTTTTTTGTTTGTTTGTTTTTTGAGACGGAGTCTCGCTCTGTCACCAGGCTGGAGTGCAGTGGCGAGATATTGGCTCACTGTAACCTGTGCCTTCCAGGTTCAAGCAATTCTCCTACCTCAGCCTCCCAAGTAGCTGGTACTACAGGTGCGCGCCACGACACCCAGCTAATTTTTGTATTTTTAGTAGAGACAGGGTTTTGCCATGTTGGCCAGGATGGTCTCAATCTCTTGACCTTGTGATCCACCTGCCTCGGCCTCCCAAAGTGCTGGGATTACAGGCGTGAGTCACCATGACCAGCGCACAATTTTTTTTTTTTTAATTATAGGAAAGGCAATCTTAGTGGTTATTCGTTATTACATAATACAGTTAGCCCTTGATATCGATGGGTTCTAGATCTGTGAATTCAACAACCATGGACAAAAAATATTTGGAAAACAAATGGATGGCTGCATCTGTATAAACATATACAGGCTTTTTGTCTCATTATTCCCTAAAAAATACATTTTAATAACTACTTACATAGCATTTACACTGTATTTAGGGATCATAATTAAACTGGGGATGATTTAAAGTATACGAGAGAATAAGCACAGGTTATACACAAATACTATGCCATCTTATATAAGAGACTTGAGCTGGAATTTTGGTATCTTCGAGAGCTCCTAGAATCAATCCCCTCATGGAGACTGACGGACGACTGTATTCATATTTTTTTAAAAGACCCAGATTTGTGGCCCAAACTCACAGCTGATTCAATCCATCAGAAAATGTTTTTCAGCCACTGCTGTAATCCCAGCACCTTGGGAGGCCAAGGCAGGAAGACTGCTTGAGGCCAAGGGTTCAAGGCTACAGTGAGCTATGATCGTGCCATTGCATTCCAGCCTAGGCAACAAAGCAAGACCCCATCTCTATAAAAAATTTAAACATTAGGCAGACGGGTTGGGCACGGTGGCTCATGCCTGTAATCACAGCACTTTGGGAGGCCGAGGAAGGTGGCTCACGAGGTCAGGAAATCGAGACCATCCTGGCCAACATGGTGAAACCCCGTCTCTACTAAAATACAAAAAAAAAAAAAAATTAGCCAGGCATGATGGTGCGTGCCTGTAGTCCCAGCTATTCGGGAGGCTGAGGCAGGGGAATCGCTTGAACCCGGTAGGTGGAGGCCCCTGTGAGCCAAGATCACGCCACTGCAGTCCAACCTGGCAACAGAATGAGACTCCATCTCAATTTAAAAAAAAAAAAAAAAAATTAGGCAAACTTGGTGGTGCATGCCTGTAGTCCTATTACTCAAAAGACTGAGTGAGGTTGGAGAATAGCTTGAGCTACAATCCCACCACTGCACTTCAGCCTGGGCAACATAGCAAGATCCTCTCTTGGGGAAAAAAAAAAGTTTTTCTACATGATGATTTGCCTGTTAAACAGATACAGGTTTATGGGCAAATTGGTGCAGTAGAATGACAACCAAACCCCACAACAAGCCAATTTGAAAGTACCAATATTAGGATAAAAAACACAGAAAAGAGAAGTTACAGGAAATGAGTTTTATGGATTACAGTGGGAATGCCCCACACATACATCCAAAAAATCTTGGGTTTAGCTTCTACTATATCATTCTGCTAGTACTAGTAGCATTATACCAAACTTATAATTTGGTAAATACATTCCTCTCAGCAAACACAGATATTTTTAAGTGACTGTGAAATTTCGCCCAAAAGAATCAGGTCTTCATAAATATCTGTCAATTGAATGAGAAGACGCTAGGGTACCTGGACTGCTATTTTCATCAGTTTTCTTTGTAAATGAACCATAAAGTTTACAAAAGAGCATATGTTAAAGAGAAAGGTAACTGGAAATGATGGTAACTGAAGACAATAACAAGTCAAGTCTAACATCATAATGGATAAGGAAAAGGCATCTTTTTTTTTGTTTGTTTTTTTGAGATAGAGTCTTGCTCTGTCACCCGGGCTGGAGTACAATGGCGTGATCTCGGCTTACTGCAACCTCCGCCCCAGCCTCCCAGGTAGCTGGGGTTACAGCCACAGTCCCCAGCCTGGAAAAGACATCTTTTAAAAAGACAGCTCTATCAATTTGGTTGACAAAACATAACTAGTAAAAGCACTGGACCTGATTTTTTATACACTCCTTCTTTTAAAAAGAAAAACTTAGGCCAAGTGCGGCGGCTCATGCCTGTAATCCCAGCACTCTGGGAGGCCGAGGAGGGCGGATCATCTGCAGTCGGGAGTTCCAAACCAGCCTGACCAACACGGAGAAACCCCATCTCTACTAAAAATACAAAATTAGCCGAGAATGGTGGTGCATGCCTGTAATCCCGGCTACTCAGGAGGCTGAGGCGGGAGAATCACTTAAACCCGGGAGGTGGAGGTTGCGGAGAGCCGAGATCACACATTGCACTCCAGCTTGGGCAACAAGAGCAAAACTCTGTCTCAAAAAGAAATAAAAAAGAAAAACTTAAACCTTAAAATGAAGCATTAAGCCCTGGATCATTTACTTGAAAAGTCTTTTGAAACTCTGCTCTGGGTCTGCTAAAGATGGCAAGAGAGACTGCTGATGAGTGACTAGCAAGAAAACTATTCTCCAGCTGAGTCTTAAACACACAATTATGGAGATAGCGATAGATTAAAAAGTAACAAATGTGGAATCTCTGCCAATTTCAATATCTAAAGTATTTTCATTTGTAGGTAAAAAGTAATAGGCCTATTCTATCACTGTTAGGTATACAGGACCCATAGGTATTTTCAGAGCTACTTAGCTAGAATACTACCTTTTCCTTATACTTCCACCACTGGGGACGCAGACATCTTTTTGGTAGCCATGATTCCACATAAAATAGGACCCTTAAAGGCCTTGCAAACAGAACACCTCAATCCTGTCCGGGCGTGTTGGCTCACGCCTGTAATCCCAACACTTTGGGAGGCCAAGGTGGGCAGATCTCTTAAGCCCAGAAATTCGAGACCAGCCTGGGAAACATGGCAAGACTCCGTCTCTACAAAAAATACAAAAATTAACTGGGCATGATGTTATGAGCCTGCAGTCACAGCTACTCAGGAGACCGAGGTGGGAGGATTGCTTGAGCCCAGGAGGCTGAAGTTACAACAACCTGTGACTGCATCACTGTGTTCCAGCCTGAGTGACAGAGTGAGACCCCATCTCAGAAAACAAACAACCACAAAAAAAACACCTCATCCCAGTTTTAGGCCAGTCATTTAAACACTATAAAATCATCAGTAAAATGGGCACTAATACTTGTATTGAAGGATTGTGAAGATTAAAGTACCAAGGATTATAGAAAGTAATATTTCCCATCCCATAATCCTAGGCTTCAAGATAGCATCGACAATCATTTGAACCAGCCAGATAATACTGTCTGAAAATCATTTTATGGGCAAACTAATTATTATTTGAGAATGCAAGTTTTGGTTGTTAATCACTAATGAGGGAGGGAATTGTTTAAAAAAACAAGTAGAGTTGGAAATAACTTCAAATACACAGGCTTTTGGTTTCTTGCCAATTGTTTAGATTCACTTCCCTTGTACAAACTTTGGCCCTGGTAGTCTATCTGGCAGTTTATGTAGCTTATGGGTCCAAAACTAATTTTTATCATTCTGAACTGGTTGTGGGGGACATGGGGACCACTTACATTTTCTCACAGGTAAAATTCATGAACACATGCACCTACATGAGATGAGAATTTTCTAGAAGTCTGAAAAAGCAATATGGGAGCTGCAGGGAAGTCCCCCACATTATCTAAACTAATATATTATTTGGCATAGACGTAAAGGCATTCTCCTTATCTAACTTTCCTGTATTCCAGGGAATTTGCCAATTAAAAAAAAAAATGAGCCTACCTCACTTTATGTAGTCAAAGTCTTCCCAAAGGACTTTGTGTTACATTCTTGGGTAAAAGGAAGAAGTCCCAGTTGCATAATAACCAAGAGCAAAGACTCTGGGGCCTGTCTGACTGGGTTCAAAACTGAGCTCTAACTTTTACTAGCTTACTGCACCTTGGCAAGCTACTTCATCTCTTTGTGCTTTAGTTTCCTCACCAGTGAAATGGCAATACTACTAGTGCCTTCCTCAAACAGTTGTTATGGCCGGGTGCGGTGGCTCATGCTTATAATTCTAACACTTCGGGAGGCTGAAGCAGGAGGATCGCTTGAGCTCCAGAATTTGAGACCAACCTGGACAATACAGTGAGATCTCATCTCTATTTTTCTTATTAAAAAAAAAAAAGTTGTTATGAAGACAAAATGATTTAATATTTGTAAAGTGCTTAGAAGGGTATAGCATGAAGTAAGTGGTATAAAAGCAACCATTAAACTTAAATAAATCCCTAATTAATCTTCCAGTAAAATTTTATCTAAGCATATAGTAAGTGGTGGCTTAAGTCTCATCCAAAGAGACTGATTCTCCAAGTGGCCAAATGTAGTGCTTTATAAGCAAAAGTTTTGGAATCACAGAGATGCCAGGCTCTGCACTCCTCTGTGTGGCCCTGGCTTGTCACTTTAACCTCTCTCTTAACTTTTGCTTCTTCTTCTGTAAAATGGAAATAACAACAATTGTCTTGCAGGCATGTTGTGAAGATAAACTGAGCAAATACATGTACGTAAAGTCCTTGGCACAGACAGAGCAAAGTATTAAGTGCTTAAGAAACGAAACCATCCCACCCATCCCAAATACACACACACACACACACACACACACACACACACACACCCCCACAATACTGCCGGTAGCAATACCTCTGAGCTACTGAGTTACTGACTTCAAATACTACAGCATGGGCTGGATTTTGCATTGAAGTTTGATCATGGCTGCAGGGCAACCTGAAGAAGCAAGAATCAGGCGGCTGGCCCCACTGAGGACAAAAGTCAATGCACAGACTCCATCAGGCTGGATCAGAGGAAGAGTGGTGAGCATGATGTGGATAGTTATGAGCAAAGCCAGGACTGGGGCTCTTCCCCAGGCACAGCTAAGAGTTAAAGATCTAAAAACCACATCAGAAAGTCTGAGAACCTTTCAGACACTCAGGTAAACAGCCCTGAACTGATCAGTTTTGTAATCTTTTCTGGCCATTAGTCTTTTTGTAAATAGGTCTCAATTATAATTTAAAAGAAAAAATAAATTTGCGACCAGACTGGGCAACAGAGCAAGACCTCATCTCTACTTTACAAAATAACAAAGCTTTTTTTCTAATTACCTTTTTTTTTTTTTAATAATAGAAACTGGGTCTCACTATGTTGCTCAGGCTGCTGTCAAACTCCTGGGCTCAAGTGATCCTCCGGCCTCAACCTCCCAAAGTGCTGGGATTATAGGTGTTAGCCACCATGCCAGGCCATAAAGCTGTTTTTATTTTATTCTGCTTGGAGCATATTGCTCTATGCATTTGTATTATTAATGGCCCTCTTCTAAACATTTGGTCTCTGAAAAAGAACCAGTAAAGCCCTAAGTTAACCATTAAAAGTCCTGGGCTTGCATAAAGTTTACTTTCTGAATATAAGTAGTATTTAGCAACCATAAATCAGTACATTACTTCCCAGTCAGAAGGACCCAGGAGATGTAAGGGGCCTCAGAATTATTATGAGTCCTCAAATTCAACAATATGTATGTTTCTTGTTGTTGATTTTGAGGTGTAATTTGAATATTCAGCTGTTGATTTCTGCAACGGCTGAATATTGAAACTACACCTACCATTCTACTGAATATATCAAATGTTATAAGCAGAATGTACACACTAACTTATCCCCATGCGTGTTCATCACAGAGCTGTTCTAATAGCAGAAAACGAAAAACAAACTCATGTTCCATGTCAGGAAAGGGGTTAAATTAATTACAATTCATACACATCACGGATATCACATCCATTTAAAATGTGAGCAATCTGAGATTGTGAAAGGTTAAAGCAACTTGTCCAAGGTCAAGATACTCCTGTCTCTTATACACATCTAGATGTGTACACGCCCACAATACTGCCGGTAGCAATACCTCTGAGCTACTGAGTTACTGACTTCAAATACTACAGCATGGGCTGGATTTTGCATTGAAGTTTGATCAT
>NW_012103142.1:1864043-1873205 GCF_000951045.1 Mandrillus leucophaeus | reverse complement strand
AGCAGAAAACGAAAAACAAACTCATGTTCCATGTCAGGAAAGGGGTTAAATTAATTACAATTCATACACATCACGGATATCACATCCATTTAAAACGAGGTTGAGGAGGACAGAAAATATAGGAAAGTGGTTTCACAATATAGTTAGTGAAAACGTGAGACAAAGTATGCACAAAATAATGTCATTTCTGTTAAAAAAAAAAAAAGTTTGCACAGAAAAAAAACCAAGAATGTACACCAAAATTTCAAATTAATTTATGTAGGAGGTAGAATTATAACTGATTTTATTTTCTTCTTTGTGCATGTGTCTTGCAATTTTTCTACCATAAAGGCAGAGGTTTACAGTCCCCCATCAACAATTCAGAAATCCAAAAAGCTCTGAAAATATATTTTCATAAGTTAGCAGCAAACTCATTTAACTGCAAAACCTGACCTACACTGATATGAAGCTGCTCCATACTTATCCTATTTAGTGAATATTTACAGGCTTTGCTGTAGAAATATAATGTTTCCAGGGTGCTGCCACAATCCCACTAGGGACTCAATATACAATATTGAGTCAGCACCCTGAAAACATATCTGGCCCCAAGGTTTCAAACAAAGGATTGTGAACCTGGACTGCTTTGTAACTTTGCCACCACTGCCAATTTTCAGAGTAGGACAATTTTCAGAGTCCTATTTTAAAAATAGGACTCTTCATAGTTTAAAAGGTTGGGAGCTTCTGCTATGAATTATTATAAATGTTAAAATGGCAACATCAATAAAAGATACGTCCTTAACAGGGTCCTCACTCTGATTCATCAAGGGTGGAAAGCATCTGGCTCCCATCAGATGATTCTAGCAGCTGAGGTTTACCAAGTTCTTGCCATGTGCCAGGGATTATATGCCTTACATCCTTTAGCTTATTTAATGCTGCTTTAGAAGATAGGTACCATCCCAGGCCCATTATACATATGAAGACACAGAGGCTCAGAAAAGTGACTTAATTTGCCTAAGTCACAAGGCAGAGTTGGGTCAGAGCCTGATCCTTAGCCGCCATACTATGTTCTCACCACTTAAGCAAGCCAGGAGGCAGTTCTGCTTCCTGGATCAGTGGTAATAATAGCACAAACAGATACAACTACTTATTTCAAAGCAGAGACAACTGACTTGTTTTAAAAACTCTTTTTTGATTTGTAAACTAAACAAACTTGATCTACAAATTACTGAGAAAGGATAAATATGAAGCCATACTATATAATTTCTAGTATTACTACCATTAACTCTAACCACACCAAAGTTATGTGAAGATGTTCTATGAATGTAACATATTATACGATATAATTTTCCCTACCACAGAAAATCTCCCAATAATCCTTCGGAAATCAGTGTGGGAAATATTTTCTGAGAGCTCTCCAAAAAAGAGACCAAGTTCCTACCCACAGGAGAGCCTGATTCTTCTAAGAATAAACTCTCCACTGTCTACTTCTGGGGTTTCCTTAGTGTTTCTGGGCTACAAAATCCAGTAATTTACTTTCCCTGCGAAAGACTAGGGCAGAAATAGCCTGGACTTCCTTTCTGCAAACCAAAATTCACAGCTGTTTGGGGTGAACAATCCAATGTGGGAAAAAGAACCTCTTGAAGGGATTTTTCTGGCCAAGAATCCAACTTTCACTAGGACCATAACCTCCTATGACCCTTGAACATGCTGAAGCTACTAGATACAAGTCAAATTCTTCAGATCACAAGTTTGTTTCATTGTTTCCTGTCTCTAATTTTTGCAACTAAGAGAATAAAAACTGAACTTCAGTTGGAGGATGTGAAAAAGGGAGACCACTGACTTTAAATCTTAAACTTTGTAGTAAATTTTTTTTTCACGGCAGCCTCAACCTTCCACCTTCTGGGCTCTAGCAATTCTCCCACCTCTGTGTGTCTGCCTCCTGAGTAGCTGGGACCACACGTGCATGCCATCACACTCAGCTAATTTTTTATTTTCATTTTTTTTGAGACGGAGTTTTGCTCTTTTTTGCCCAGGCTGGACTGCAGTGGCATGATCTCAGCTCACTGCAATCTCCGCCTCCCAGGTTCAAACAATTATCCTGCCTCAGCCTCCCAAGTAGATGGGATTACAGACGCAGGCCACCACATGCAGCTAATCTTGTATTTTTAATAGAGACGGGGTTTTACCATATTGGCCAGGCTGGTCTTAAACTCCTGACCTCAGGTGATCCACCCGCCTCAGGCTCCCAAAGTGCTGAGATTACAGGTGTGAGCCACTGCGCCTGGCCTAATTTTTTTATTTTTTGTAGAAACGAGGTCTTGCCATGTTGCCCAGGCTGGGAAAATTATCTTTAATTCTAAGTAAATGCCTTATTCAGTTTAAGATTAGGCACCTTCTAGATTTTTACATATAAAGTAACTACCACAGAAGTCATTTCTAGGCATGTTACCTTTTTTTGTTTCTTTTTGTTTTTCAACAGGGGAACCACACTCTGCTTTAGAGAAAGCAAAAAATGTAAGTACAGCAATTCCAAAATGCAGGAACAGGGCTGCCATCCGAACAAAATCACATTTAAAGGGAGTATTTTAAGACATTCTTGGGCGGGCGTGGGGGTTCACACCTGTAGTAATTCCAGCACTTTGGGAGGCCGAGGCAGGCGGATCACTTGAGGTCAGGAGCTCGAGACTAGCCTGGCCAACATAGTGAAACCCCGTCTCTACTAAAATACAAATATTAGCCAGGTGCAGTGGTGCATGCCTGTAATCACAGCTACTCAGGAGGCTGAGGCACAAGAATTGCTTGAACCTGGGAGGCAGAGGTTGCAGTGAGCTGAGATTGCATCACTGTACTGCAGTCTGGATGAAGGAGTGAGACACTGTCTCAGAGGAGAAAAAAAAAAAAGGCCAGGCACGGTGGTTAACGCCTGTAATCCTAGCATTTTGGGAGGCCGAGGAGGGTAGATTGCCTGAGCTCAGGAGTTCGAGACCAGCCTGGGCAACACGGTGAAATCCCGTCCCTACTAAAATACAAAAATTTAGCCGGGGGTGGTAGCATGCGCCTGTAATCCCAGCTACTCAGGAGGCTGAGACAGGAGAATCCCTTGAACCTGGGAGGCAGAGGTTGCAATGAGCCGAGATCGCACCATGGCACTCCAGCCTGGGCAACAGAGAGAGACTCTGTCTCAAAAAAAAAAAAAAAAAAAGAAAGAAAGAAAAGAGAAAAAAAGACATTCTTGAAAAGCGATTTTTAATTAATTTAGTTTAGTGGAAGACCCAGAAAACTGTTATGCTAGTGGATAGTTGCATTTTATCTTGTTTTTGCATTCTCTTAGAAGAGCAGGAACTTATACAAATCCACAAGATCTGTTTCCAGGCCCTTCCATTCTACAGTCCTTACATGGTCAGTGTTGCCCTCTGCCAGATGTTAAAATCGGCCGGGTGCGGTGGCTCAAGCCTGTAATCCCAGCACTTTGGGAGGCCGAGACGGGTGGATCACGAGGTCAGAAGATCGAGACCATCCTGGCTAACACGGTGAAATCCGTCTCTGCTAAAAAATACAAAAAAAAAACTAGCCGGGCGAGGTGGCGGGCGCCTGTAGTCCCAGCTACTCGGGAGGCTGAGGCAGGAGAATGGCGTGAACCCGGGAGGCGGAGCTTGCAGTGAGCTGAGATCCAGCCACTGCACTCCAGCCTGGGCGACAGAGCGAGACTCCGTCTCAAAAAAAAAAAAAAAAAAAAAAGATGTTAAAATCATTTTGCTCAAAATAGGCACTTTCGAAAGAAATCTGACACAGTAGTGGGCAAAAGTAAAAAGGTCAGCATGAGAAAAGGCTGTCATGCCATTATAATCTCCAAGCTTCAGATCCATTCTGGGAACGAATAAAGGACCATTTCAATAGAATGGTTATGCTAATCACTGTTTAAAAAATAATAACAATAACAAGAGGAAGAAGTCTAGTCTGGCATGGTGGCATGTGCCTGCAGTCCCAGTAGCTTAGGAGGATGAGGCAGGGGGATCAATTGAGCCCAGGAGTTTAAGGTCAGCCTAGACAACATTAGCAAGACTCCTGTCTCAAAAATTTTTTTAATTAAAAAAACAAAAATCAAAGTTCTTAAATAAGTATTAGGAAGCTTTCTTTAAAACAATGAATTACTTGTCATATTTTCTGACATTTGGGAGAATCTATTATTATCCTCCAAATGAGATCCATTTTTCAAAATTTTTCATGCTTTATTCCTTATTTCAGAACATTTTCACATCTTGGGAAATTCATATATGTTTTGGAATAGTTTTCTTTTTTCTTTTTCTTTTTTTCCCCCAACAAAATGGCAGCATAAAAATTAGTTTACAGCCACATTCATTGCTACTATCTATAAATTTTCAGATTCTCCAGCAAGTCCCCTTGGCTTCCCCTCTTTTCTTATTCGCCCTTCTCATGCTTGAGAAATTAAGCATAAAATATTCCTAAACCATGACACAATCTCCTCAACCGTGATCTTTGGTTTAGTTTCTCTGTGCTTCTGAACCCTAAGAAGTACATTTCACTTTACTTTTCCATTCATATACTTCAGTATTTAGTTCATAATTCAATTTACAGTTTGAAGCTATTGTGACTGGTTTTCTTTTTTCTTCTTTTTTTTTTTTTTTTTTTGGCAGGGGGTGGTGGTGGGGGAATGTGGTCTGGCTCTGTCACCCAGGCTGGAATGCAGTGGAACAATCTTGGCTCACTGCAGCCTCAACCTCCCAGATTCAAGCAATTCTCCCACATCAGCCTCCCGAGTAGCTGGGACTACAGGTGCACACCATCACGCCCGGCTAATGTTTGTATTTTTTGTAGAGATCAGATTTTAGCACGTTGCCTAGGCTGGTTTCAAATTCCTGGGCTCAAGTGATCCACCTGCCTCAGCCTCCCAAAGTGTTGGGATTATAGAGGCAAGCCACTGTGCCCTGCCATGATTGGTTTTAACATTTCCTTTTCTCAGATCTTTTTGGCCTTTTAGTTGACAGAATTTACTTTTAACCAAATCTTACTATATTCTTATACAGGAGTTTCCTTCTTGAAAATCAGTGTTTCACTATAACTCTAAACATAGCAAACTCTCTGTTACATGAGAATTTGAGTGCCTGCTACGTCCCCAGAGCTAAAAAATACTGTAAGTTAAGAAGTTTGATAGAATGCCTGTCCCAAGCTCCCAAGGTATAGACCAAAGGCATGCATCCATTAAACAATCAGAAAATGAGTTAGTATTATATAAAGTATAATCCATGCAATCCAGAGCCTCTGTAAGCCTAGACATTTTGGATAACTGTGCTTTCTAGATAATCTATTGCTTATCCTTTTAAGTAACAAAAATTATATTTAAACCATTTTGGATAGAAAACTATGTATTTTTCTTCTTTCACTAACAAGATATATTGAACATAATTTAATCTTTATTTGATGGTTAACAGTCATAATAAACATAAATCATAGCACAAAGATACAGTAAACTGATGCTTGGGGCTTACATAGGTATATAGGGCTACATACACTTATGTTAATAGCTTCAAACAGCCAGGAAGTAGGGTAAATTATGCTAAATTTGTATGCTTTCTCTGTCTCCTTTTTGTTGACCTGTGACACAGACATAGCATACTACTATAAACTCTATAAGGGAACAGAACATGTATGAAGAGAGGGGCTAATTCTGATAGCGCACCTACAATGTCCCAGGTCTCAGACATATTTTGCAGTGCATCTAGCAATCACTTGGTCTGGCACAAAGTACATCATAGGTAAACATTGGGTATATGAATGATTCCTCTCCCTTATTTACTCTTTCTAATCTGCCATGCTTGGAAAACAGATCCGCAAGCATGAAAAAACACCATTTAAAATGTGTCAGGCAGGGCGCTGTGGCTCACACCTGTAATCCCAGCACTTTGGGAGGCTGAGGCAGGAAGACAGTTTGAGCCCAGGAGTTCGAGACTAGCCTGGGCAACATAGTGAGACCCCAGCTCTACAAAAATAAAAATAAATAATGTGTCTGGCATGGTACTTTGCACAGAACAGGTGCAACACAGCAAAACTCTATGTGCTAAACTGAGGATGACTAAGATTGAGGACTTAGAATATGCCAGGAATTATGGTAAGTCCCTTACACGCATTATCTAAGATGATACCTATAAGGCAGATAGTATTATCCCCATTTTACAGATGCAGAAATTGAGTATCAAAGTGGTTAACTTGAATAATGTCAAGCAGCTGGTCAGTGGCGGCAGTGGAATGTGAATCCAGGAAGTCTGACACAAGAACAAGTGGTCTTAAATATAATGCTATACTGTGTCTGAATAAATATCCAGTAAATAAGGAAGGCTGGAAGAACACAAAGTTTAAACAACATTTTTTTCTAGTAGAAAGTCTTTGCTGACTTTCTGGTTCTCAGGTATAGTATCAATCAGTGACGGTTACTACATATAAACATTATTCTGACAGGCCAAAGCAATCAACTGTGAAAGCTAGGCAAGCAAAGTACACTACAGATGATGTGCTCCAAAGACGTGGAAGCCTGAGAGATCTGTGTGTATTAGGGTCATCAGGAAGGGCTTTAAGAAGTTAAAACCTAAGCCCAAGCTGTGTAGAGGAAAAGGGATGGGTAAGAGAAGAGGGCATTTTGTAGCTTAAGAATAAACACAAAGCCTTTGTGGAATATGGGGTGGGGGAACATAAACAGGTGAATACACAAACACATATGTGGTTTGGAACAATTATTCCACTGCAACTGTAAGCTCCTATTCCTGCCAGCTTTACTTCATTACTCAAACACCTGCACAAAAGCAAGTTACAGTTGGCAGTACAAGTAGGAGTAGAATATGGCAGCTAATACAAAGGCCAAATCTGAAGCCATGATTCCACAGCTCTCATTAAATAATCCAGGGTCTTTAGGGGAGAGAGGGTTGGGGGTAGACTTTACTATGTCCAAATCTAAAAAGGGAGGACATACTGACCTAGGCACGGTCTCATTTGCTCAGAAATCTTTCACTAGCTTTAATCAGAGTCACCTCTAATTAGTGTAACTAGTGCCTCCAGATCCTCCCTGCCCCTAGGAGTCACAGGAATGAGAGGCTGGGAAGCTCTTAGGCATTTACCCTCTCTACAAAAGACACGGAAGAAAGTCAAGGGGAGCCAGCTCTCTAACTCTGGGGAACAGAGAGTTAACACCCACAATTTATGGCAGAGACGGGACACATCAGCAAGAGGCCCAAAGTAGAAGCATTGTGCTCAACAGGTTTCCTAGTATTGCTTAACTATATTAACTATATGGCAGTTAAATCCTCAGCAGAATTTCAACAGTCTCTGAGTGAGCACGCTAAGAATAACTTGACCTGAGGCTGGGCACAGTGGTTCATGCCTGTAATCCCAGCATTTTAGGAGGCCGAGGTGGGCGGATCACGAGGTCAAGAAATTGAGATCAGCGTGGCTAACACGGTGAAACTCCATCTCTACAAAAAATACAAAAATTAGCTGAGTGTGGTGGAGCGTGCCGTAGTCCCAGCTACTTGGGAGGTTGAGGCAGGAGAATCGCTTGAACCCAGGAAGGCAGAGGTTGCAGTGAGCTGAGATAGTGCCATTGCACTCCAGACTGTGAACAAAGTGAGACTCCGACTCCAGAAAAAAAAAAGAATAATTTGACCTGTACTTGAAGGTGGGAGATATGAGAAACTTCTCACTTTAGCAGGATATGCTGAGGGTTAAGATATCTCTGGAAAATCTCCAAATGCTATGTCATCAACTCATTAAAGACAGAGGCATCTCCAAACCTGTACAGTCTTGTCGCCTTTCAGACATCAGAACTGCAGAGTGGCAAATCCAGGTGAGATCCAAAACCCAATTCATGCATTCACTGTACATTTATTGAACACCTGTAAGTTGTCAGGCACTGATCTAGGGACTGAGAATATAAACATGATATATGGAAGTATACCCATCCATTATTATTTACCTTTATTATGCCCAACCTCTCAAGGGTCCAGGCAGGAAGTTCTTCTGTTGCCTCAGGAGCACCAAATAAGTTTCCGTTCTCATTTCTGTGCCTCTGATCATGGGATACCCACCTGGAACATGCCCATAATAACTCACCTACCCAAATCCTCACATCCTTCAAGACCAGCTTAAGTCTCCCTCCTTTTGGAAGCCCTGACCTCCACTCCATCCCTAAATGATGTCTCTGTTCTCTGACCTGCTAGCAATTACAGTGAGTGATACCATCCACCATTCATTTATTTAGAAATTTATTGTCCTCCAATTGATACTTTTATTTCTTCAACAAATCTTAAGTACCTACTTATACTGCTTTTAAAATCTTCCTGTAAAGACCTGGGTTGGTACTCAGTGCTTAATATCTATTAACAACAATTTATTAGCGCCTTAGGCTTCTGTGGTCCAAGCTCACTCAAACTGAAGTTACATAAAGT
This sequence comes from Mandrillus leucophaeus, assembly GCF_000951045.1. Lineage (NCBI taxonomy): Eukaryota > Metazoa > Chordata > Mammalia > Primates > Cercopithecidae > Mandrillus > Mandrillus leucophaeus. Next base: position 1,864,773 of record NW_012103142.1, on the reverse strand, counting down.
AATGGGGAACAAAAGCTAACGAAGCCATTTCTAAATGAACTTCCACTTCTTAGAAACCTCAAAAGAACAAGGAAGGAAAAAGAAATCAGGCTATGAAAGCGCTGCTGAACCAACACATTTAACTCACACTGACAAAGCACCTCCAATCCCCCTTCGAAGCCACACAAAACTGATCTTTTCCCCTCGGTCCTTACAGTTCCAGATTGAAGCGTTTAACAACAGACCTTGGAAAAGTTTACAGCATTCCTCAGTTTCCTAAACAAGTGTCTCTGCCTTTATTTCTAGATGAATAAGCCGCCGGATGAATCCTGCATATGCCACTTAGACTAATTCAATACGGTTCACTACAAGGAACTACAATTTGAACTTCAAGCACAAGAGAGGCTAAAAGACGAACATCTTGAAAATTATAAATCCAGAGGCAATTTTAATATAAACAAAAGTGAGGGGGCGTGCGCGGTGGCTCACGCTTGTAATCCCAGCACTTTGGGAGGCCGAGGCGGGTGGATCGTGAGGTCAAGAGCTCGACATCAGCCTGGCCAACATGGTGAAACCCCGTCTCTACTAAAACACAAAAACTAGCCGGGTGTCGTGGCGGGCGCCTGTAATCCCAGCTACTCGAGAGGCAGCCGCAGGAGAATCGCTTGAACCCGGGAGGTGGAGGTTGCAGTGAGCCGAGATCGCGCCACTGCACTCCAGCCTGGGTGATAGAACAAGTCTCCGTCTCGCG
>NW_012103142.1:1856702-1863186 GCF_000951045.1 Mandrillus leucophaeus | reverse complement strand
AGCTCACCTAGCTGGGCGGGGCTCCGCGGACCAGCGCAGGTGGATTTTGCTGTGCCGAGACAGGCCTCTCGGGGTATGGGGACAGCGCCTTGTGGGTCCCCATTATATAGGTGGAAAGGGACAAACAGGCCCACCTGTACGCGCCTCCCGAAGTGCGCTCCTTCCCCAAACGTTTTGGGAGCTCCTGGGACAGGAAATACGGCAATTCGTCCAGGCAGCGCAGAAACAAAGAGATAAATATGGTAACGCGCACCTACATTTCCAAGGACATTCTTTAAGCACGCTTAAATTAAATATGTAATAGGTGCTGGGACCTAGTCATACCCAGGTGAATAAAACGCCCTCCCCCTCGTATCTCTATGAGGGAAGAGAAGAAAATTTTAAAATAGAAATATCCTCACCACTTCATCCTCCCAGTACATGAACTAGTTCGTTAAAGTGAAACGTTCGAAGGAGACACCTTCCTCTCTTTAGGCTTTCCTCTTAGTTTTGGTAAGATTAACCAAAATGATAGACAAGTGTCAGACTTGTAGAAACAAACCTCAATCTTGAATACTTGCGAACTGAAAAAAAATCATTTAATTGGATAGAAACTATGTGTGTTTTGTTCCCTGGTACTAGCACTGTTTCTAAATCGAAGTACGCAGTCAATAGTTGTGGATGAATAAATGAATTGGATAAATTCTGCTCAAGCTAGATGACTTTTTGTTGTTAAGGAGGTTGCTGAATGGAGCGGAAATGCTAGCAATTCCATGTACACATAGACCCGCGGTTTCGGGCCAGTTGAAATACACAAGGTTGAGTCTTGCCTGAAAGTTTACCAATCCCGGGTAGCCTCATTCCACGACACCGCCATACAACGGAACTGAGTTTTCTCCCGATCCCCCAACTTTACTCTGAGGGGTTAACGAAGGGATTAACTGGCATTGAATTTTTAGACAGGCGAAAAGGAAAAAGTTATTTAGTAAACAAAACTGCGCTCCTTCACAAGTGCTGGTTTCCTAGCTAGGAGGATCCATAGTCTGAGCTCTTTACGTCCAATTTTCCCGCTTCCCACTGTCGCCAAACCAAAGTTAAAATGAGTCCTCTAGTCCTCTACGCGCGCCTCAAACTGACCCCTCAGGAGAGCGGTAGGGGTGATGTCATCGCTGCGCGACGACAGGAAGTAAGATCCTGTCCTGTGCAGCTCGGGGTTCCGAGCTTCTGCCTCAGACATCGCCGCGATCTCCTCTCCCCTCCAATCCTATCCGTGATGGACGATGCCCGCGAGTCGCCCTCCGACAAAGGTGGAGAGACAGGGGAGTCGGATGAGACGGCTGCTGCGTCCGGGGACCCGGGGGCTACAGACACGGATGGAATCCCAGAGGAAACTGATGGAGACGCAGATGCGGACTTGAAAGAAGCTGCAGCGGAGGAAGGCGAGGTAGGAAGAGATGTATCGATGAGGCTGAAGGAATACCCAGAGATTGTGTTACTGGGTGCTTGCCGGGCTTCTGGTTAGTCCCTCCCAAGTTACGAGAACTCGAACTCACCAGAACTCCCTCCAGATCGTTAATCTTGAGGGGGAAGAGAGCGGACGACCAAACAGAACTCCAGTGCTGGTTCCGTTCCAGAGGCTCAAGCACTGCGTTAATATTTTTAGTCTTGTCAAGGGATTAAAGCTACTTCTAAGGGAGTTTTAATAGCCTATTGGCTTTAGTGGTGAGGAAACTGGGATCCAGTGTCACACTGAGACGCAGTGCAAGAGCTAAAACCCAGGATTCGTAGCACCCCTTTCACCGCAATATGGTTCGTCTTAGATGTTAAGACAACTTTGTTTCTTTATAGGAAGGAGGGTCGATCAAACCTGTCAAAGGGAGATAGACTTTTATAAAAGTGTCGCCCGGGCTGTAGTACAATGGCGCGATCTCTGGCTCACTGCAACCTCCGCCTCCCGGGTTCACGCGATTCTCTTGCTTCAGCCTCCCAAGTAGCTGGGATTACAGGCTCACACCACCATGCCCGGCTAATTTTTGTATTTTTATTAGAGACGGGTTTTACCATGTTGGCCAGGCTGGTCTCGAACCCCTGACCTCGTGATCCGTCCGCCTCGGCCTCCCAAAGTGCTGGGATTACAGGCGTGAGCCACAGCACCCGGTGATCAGGGACCCATCAGTTGGGTCTGGTGTTTTTATGCTACAGAGAGTTCAGCAGTGTGGCCTAGCTGAACATTGGTCAGGACCAGAAACTCATCGTTCTCTGGATTACATTTCTAGAAGTAGAATCTTGGGGTCTTAGAGCTAGAAGGGATTTAAGAGATCGTGGGGTGAACAGTAGATTAGATGGAAATAGCCTTTCAGTGTATAAAGTTGCATAAAAATGTATAAAGTAAGAACTTTTAGAAAAAGAGAAAATTTGGCCGGGTGCAGTGGCTCATGCCTATAATCTTTGGGAGGCGGAGGTGGGTGGATCGCCTGAGGTCAGGAGATCCCCAATATGGGGAAACCCTGTCTCTACTAAAAATACAAAAATTAGCTGGGCATGGTGGCAGGCGCCTGTAATCCTGGCTACTTAGGAGGCTGAGGCACAAGAATCGCTTGAACCTGGGAGGCAGAGGTTGCAGTGAGCCGAGATCGCACCACTGCACTCCAGCTTGGGTGCCAGAGTGAAACTCCGTCTCGAAAAAAAGAAAAAGAGAACATTTGACAAAAGTATTTTAAGGCAGGTTTCTTTTTTTGTTTTTGTTTTTGTTTTTGGGACTGAGTACTCGCTCTGTCACCCAGGCTGGAGTATGCAGTGGCGCGATCTCGGCTCACTGCAAGCTCCTTTAAGGCAGTTTTTGTTTGTTTGTTGAGACAAGGTCTCACTCTGTCACCCAGCCTGGAGTGCAGTGGCACAGTCCCTGCCTCCTGGGCTCAAGCAACCCTCTTATCTCAGCCTCCGCAGTAACTGGGATTGCAAGCATACTGCACCACACTCAGCTGAAGTTTTTGTATTGTTTTGTTTTGTTTTGTTTCGTTTTTGAGACGGAGTCTCGCTCTGTTGCCCAGGCTGGAGTGCAATGGCGCAATCTCGGCCTACTGCAACCTCCGCCTCCCAGGCTCAAGTGATTCTCCTGCCTCAGCCTCCCCAGTAACTGGGATTACAGGCATGTGCCACTGTGCCCAGCTAATTTTTGTATTTTTAGTAGAGCCAAGGTTTCACCAAGTTGCCCAGGCTGGTCTTGAACTCCTGACCTCATGATCCATCTGCCTCAGCCTCCCAAAGTTCTGGGATTATAGGCATGAGCCACCGCACCTGGCCAGCTAAAGGTTTTTTAAATATTGTTTTGGTAGAGACAAGGTCTCATTACATTGCCCAGTCTGGTCTCTAACTCACTGGGCTGAAGTAATCCTTCCGCCTCAGCCTCCCAAAGTGCTAAGATTACAGGTGGAAGCCACCATGCCTGGCCAAGAAGGAAACTTTAAAACAGGTGTCAAGGACAGCAAGGATTTGAATAATTAGCTTGGTACACTAGAGAGCTCACTACATATATAAATTTGCACCGAACAGAGGATAAAATTATGTTGTTTCTGAAACACTTTTAAAAATCAATCATGTACTAGACCATGAAGAAAAATATGAATTCTTAAAAGTAGATATCATAACAGGCCACATCTTGTTAATGCAATGCATTAAACTTGAAATTAACTACAAAAAGCTTCTCCCCCACCAAAAAAGAACCCCCTGGAAATTTTAAACTATTTTTTAAATAGCCTTTAGACAAAGAAATTAACAGAACACTTTATCAAATTATGTGGGATTTGGCCAAAGCTTTATTTAAAGAAAAATGTATAGCCTTACATATTTTTATTAACAACCAGAAGATATTGCAAATAAGCACCTGACTCAAGAGACCAGATAAAGGGCCTAGTGGAGTGGGTCACACCTACAGACCTAGCTACCTGGCAGGCTGACACAGGAGGATCACCTGAGGCTGCAGTGAACTATGATCCAGCCTGGGCAACAGAGTGAGTCTGGGGAAAAAACAAACAAACAAACAAACAACAGATAAAGAACAAAATAAATCAGAAGAGTGTAGGAACAAGGAGTTAATAAGGATACAAGTAGACACTAATGAATTAGCACATTAAAAAACATAAATGATAAAATTAAAACCTGATTACTTAAAATGTAAATGTACATTACAAAATATGAAAGGCTATAGGCACTAATATGGAGATCTTTAAAGCTATAAAAACATTTAATGTTCAAGTTTAGGCCAAATAAATGGGAAAATCTGAGAAAAACAGGTGAATTTTTAAAGAAAATACAAACCACCAAACTTGAAGCACAAAGAAGTTAGAAAACTTGTATAAATCGGTAAGTAAAAAGAAATTGAAAGGATTGTCAAAGATAGACTACCTTAATCCCATCTATTCCCATATTCCTGTATGAGTTTAAATTTGAATTCCTCTTTAGGAACAAGTTAAATCTCAATGAGTTTTGTAGTATACTTACGATTCTACATTAAGTCAGAGGGGGTGAAGTTTGGATTTGATTTTTATTGTTATAAACAGGCAGTTTTTTAAGTTTGGGGGTGCATGTGCAGGATGTGCAGGTTTTGTTACATAAGTAAATGTGTGTCATAGGGGTTTGTTGTATAGATTATTTCATCTCCCAGGTATTAAGCCTAGTACCCATTAGTTATTTTTCATGATCCTTTCCCTCCTGCCACCCTTTACCCTCCCATAGACCCCAATGTGTGTTCCCCTCTGTGTGTCCATGTGTTCTCATCATTTAGTTCCCACTTATTAGTGAGAACATGCAGTATTTGGTTTTCTGTTCCCGCATTAGTTTGCTAAAGATAATGGCCTCCACCTCCATCCATGTCCCTGCAAAGGACATGATCTCCTTCTTTTTTATGGCTGTATAGTATTTCATGGTGTATACTGGAAAATACATTTTCTTTATCCAGTCTATCATTGATGGGCATTTAGGTTGATTCCATGTCTTTGCTATTGTCAGTAGCACTGCAATGAACATACGTGTGGATGTGTCTTTATAATAGAACAATTTATATTCCTGTGGGTGTATACCCAGTAATGGGACTGCTGGGTCAAATGGTAATTCTGTCTTTAGGTCTTTGAGGAATTGTCACACTGCCTTCCTCAATGGTAAACTGATTTATACTCCAACCAAGAGTTTAAAAGCTTTCCTTTGCCTCCACAACCTTGTCAGTATCTGTTATTTTTTGACTTTTGAATAATAGCCATTCTGACAGATATGAGATGGTATCTCATTATGGTTTTGATTTGCATTTCTCTAATTAGAGATGCTGAGCTTTTTTTCATATGATTTTTGACCACAGGTATGTCTTCTTTTGAGAAGTGTCTTTGCCTACCTTTTAATGGGGTTTAAACAGGCATTTATTAAACATCCAGCATAAGTAAAACTGTGTTAAATGCTGATGGGGGAGAGATATAAATAATAAGAGACAAATCTATCTTCAAGAAGACTAGTAATGTGAAATAAACATTTGCATGAAACAGTAGGATTGAAGGATAAGAACAAAAGAGCACTACATGTGAGAAGCTCACTTGAAAGTCCCAAATTGAAATAAACACTGTTTTAATGAGAAGGGGCCTCCTTTTTAATATTCTTTCCATATGGAATCATCAGCAGTAAAGAGATCTGTAGATCTGGAAGCAGAAGAGCTGGCTGGATGGAGGGGACTTTGCTGACATCCCCTCTAAAGAATAAGGTCAGAAGAGTGGGCCCAGAGGGAGAGTGGTTTTCATGATCCTTGGCATTTCATCACCCTCGTAAACAGATACTGGAGCTGTGCTTATAGCCGAACTGGAAAACTAGATTATTTAGCAGGTTTTCTTTCCACGGCTGAGCCATAATCTTCCCTTAGGAGAGATACTGTATCTTATCCTTGATGGTACAGTCAGTGCCTAAAACTGAAAAACTACTCAATAAATGGATTTGTTGTTTTGTAATAAGGATAATGCCTTCTTACTTTGCCCAAGCCTCGAAAGTAGGCCAAATATGTAATAGAGTTTCTTTCATCTTCCCAGCCCAAGAGTCAGGATGTCTCAGATTTAACAACAGTTGAAAGGGAAGACTCATCATTACTTACTCCTGCGGCCAAAAAACTGAAAATAGATACCAAAGAAAAGAAAGAGAAGAAGCAGAAAGTAGATGAAGATGAGATTCAGAAGATGCAGTAAGTCACTTTCTTATCATTCCCCATTTCAAAGCTCTCACTTGACCACACAAATTTAATAAATTTTTCTTGGTATTTAAATTTTCTTTTATAAACTCAAAAGAAAATAAAACGATTAATACATTATGGCTGGGCATGGTGGCTCACGCTTGTAATCCCAACACTTCAGAAGGCCAAGGTGGGAGGATTTCTTGAGGTCCAAGTTTGAGACCAGCCTGGGCAACATAGTGAAACCCTATCTCTAATGTTATGTTACAGTACGTTACGGTTGTTTTTTTTTTTTTTTTTTTTTTT
>NW_012103142.1:1842754-1855441 GCF_000951045.1 Mandrillus leucophaeus | reverse complement strand
TTCACTGTGTTAGCCAGGATGGTCTCGATCTCCTGACCTCATGATCCACCCACCTCGGCCTCCCAAAGTGCTGGGATTACAGGCTTGAGCCACCGCGCCCTGCCTAGGTCGTAGTTTTCTTTAGAATAGAAATAGCTTTATGACATTTTCTGATTGTAAAAAGTAGTATGGGGTCATTGCAAATAATTCAGAGAATACAGAAAAATAGAAAAAATTACCCATAAACTCACCAGGCAGAGTTCACTCTAAGTATGTAGTTGGGTATAGTGTTTGGGTATGTACCTTTTCAAAGTTTTTTTAGATGTTTGATATGTATAGCTAAATATTTTCATGTCAGTAAATATGCTCATAAATCATAATTTTTAATGGCTACAATCGAATCCCATTATGTTGTTGAACTATAATTTAACCAATCCCTGTAGTGGTTCTGGTTGGGTATTTGTACTTTTGACATTATGATGAGGATCTTTGGACATATCTTTGCATACTTGTCCATTACTTCCTAAGATAAACTCCTAGAGGTATAATTGCTAATTCAAATAGTATGAACATTTTCAAAGGCTTTTCATATGTATTTCCAAATTTCTCTCCAAAAAGGTGTTCCAGTTCACTCTGCCAGCATGTGTGAGTTTGTGTCCCATATTCTAATACCATTCTTTTTTTAATAGTGGTCTGATTTATGAAAAATGTTATCTATGAAAATAATATTTCCTTAGTTAATAATGTTGTTTCCCCCATGTTGGTTGACCATTGGTATTTTTGTAAATTTCCTGTTCATATACTTTGTTCATTTTCAAAAATTGATGTGGCCCCTTTATTCGTTTGAAAGAATTATACATTAGGAGTATTACCTGTTTCCACATATTTTGCAGATATTTCTCCTAAATCTGTTAATGTTGAAAACTACTGGTTTGATCATAAATTTGTATATTAAACACCATTAGTGTGAAATTCAGTAAGGTAGAGTCTAATGCTGAAAACACAGTCTGTATAGTATGATACAGTGACCCAATGTTGTTCTTTTTGTTAACAGGTAAGAAAAGAAGTTTTTATTTTATGTTTTCTCAAATTCCTTTGGAGTAGAAGTGTTTTATCTTCATTCCTCAAGGCACCAAGCCTGATGCTATTGACCCCTTAACAATTCATTTTTGAATTGTCTGAGACTTTTATTGACGTAATAATATCTTTAGTATTCATTCTTACAAGTTAACTTAGTTACCTGGATCTTTGTTTAGAATCCTGGTTTCTTCTTTTTCTGAGGAGCAGCTGAACCGTTATGAAATGTATCGCCGCTCAGCTTTCCCTAAGGCAGCCATCAAAAGGGTAAGGATAGACCACCACACTTCATCTCCATCATGTTTTAGAACTGAACCCAAGGGCCATGTCCATTGGCATTTGAAGTGAGGTGTTAGACAAGTCAGTGGATTATTTAGGGGGGGGAAAAAAATGCACCTCAGTTATCTTACCTTTTTCTGTGAATTATTTGGTACTGTGTTCCAAAGCCAGTCTTTGACTATTGTAGTCACGGAGTCTTTCTCCTTCTTTCAAGCTGATCCAGTCCATCACTGGCACCTCTGTGTCTCAGAATGTTGTTATTGCTATGTCTGGTATTTCCAAGGTTTTCGTCGGGGAGGTGGTAGAAGAAGGTGAGTAGTGTTGGTTACAAATACTGCGGTGGTCTTATTTTTAAGAATATCTATACAAAGGAGCTTATTAAAGCACCTGTGGGAGTTCTCATTTGCATTTGAAGTTGAGTAAGTGGGGAGCCCTGTACTCAGGAGAAATGACCATTATTCCTTGCAAGTTTCAATAACAGATGGCAAGGAACCATCTGGGACTCCCCTCCCCGATTCCTTTCCTCAGCCCAGGGTGACAGAAGTAGACTTTGTATTTTCTGCAGTGGACTTTGCTCATTTCTGCTGCCAAAAGTAAAGATACAAGAAAAGCAATCACAGGGCTGACCTGTGTGGGATGGTGAGTTGTCCCTAATGTTGTGCTCCCTGGGAACTGCCTGCCCCCTTTATTGAGTAAAAAGCCTGGCTGTTTCCCATTGCTACTCTGACTGGTGAAATCTTTTTTTTTTTTAATTTATTTTTTTAAGCAGGAGATAGATACTTTTAAATTATTATTATTTTTTGAGACAGGGTCTCGCTCTGTCGCCCAGGCTGGAGTGCAGTGGCGTGATCTTTATTTTTTCTATTTAGATAGTGTACAAAATGAGATGGTAACAGTGGTGTGACCATAGCTCACTACCACCTCAAATTCCTAGGCTCAAAGGATCCCCTGCCTCAGCCTCCCAAGTAGCTGGGACTGTAGGCATGCACTACCACACCTGGCTAATTTTTATTTTTATATAGTTATTTGAGACAGGGTCTCACTCTGTCACCCAGGCTAGAGTGCCTTGATCATGCGATCACAGCTTACTGCAACAGTGAGCTCCTGGGCTCGGGTGATTCTCCTGCCTCAGCCTGAGTAGTTGAGACCACAGGTGTGCACCACCACCCCGGCTAATTTTTAAATTTTTTTGTAGAGACAAGGTTTTGCCATGTTGCCCAGGTTGGTCTCAAACTCCTGGGCTCAAGCAATCCTCCTACCTTGGCCTCCCTAACTGCTGGGATTACAGACATGAGCCACAGCATACGGCCTATAGGAAATATATTTTAAACTGTTGTCTATGATAAAGCCTGTTATAAGATGTTATACTAAAAAAAATCTTCTCTTAAAAAGGAAAAATGTTTTGGTTTATTTCCTTAGCAAGCTTAAGAAAAGTTAACGAGAATTACAGGACTCAAAAGGATTATGTGATTAGTAAATTATTGTATGATAATCAGACTTTCTCCTTACCCTCTGTTTAGCGCTGGATGTATGTGAGAAGTGGGGAGAAATGCCACCACTACAACCCAAACATATGAGGGAAGCCGTTAGAAGGTTAAAGTCAAAGGGACAGATCCCTAACTCGAAGCACAAAAAAATCATCTTCTTCTAGACCAAAGTCTAGAAAGGCCTGTATTACTGATGGAAGAAGTATTGGTTCCAGACTTCCTAGAAGACTGTCTGCACTGGTGCTTTAGTATCTCAGGCCTCCAAGGATTCCATGATGATTTTAACATCTTTCTCAAAACTCTGATATTTGTCACACCTAGAAAGTATGTAGCCTGATTGATACTTGCCTTGACTAAATTTTGGGACCTCTTGGGGCATTTTGAAGTATTTAACTGTCTTGGCCAGTTGGAAGAAGATGTATGGGCCGTAGGCATCTTCTGGACAGGAGAACTGCTTTCAGAGAGAAAACCTTTCCAAGAGAGTTTTGTTTTGTTTGAGATAGGGTCTTGCTCTGTCACCTAGGCTGGAGTTCAGCGGCATGACTACAGCCTTGAATTCCTGGACTTAAGTTACCCTCCCGCCTCAGTCTCCTGAGTAGCTAAGACTACAGGCACGCACTACTGTGCCCAGCTAACTTATTTTTATTTTTTTATGGAGATGGGGTCTTGCTTTGTTGCCCAGGCTGGTCGTGAACTCCTGGCTTCAAGCAATCCTCCTGCCTCAGCCTCCTAAAGTGTCGAGGGCTTTAATGGTTTCACATTGAAGTCTGAAGTTGCTAAGACTCAGGTTGTTTCTTACATCTGATTTTAAGTAGATGAAACAACCAGAAACTTACTTGTGATACTCTGCCATGAAGGATGCGGTGATGGCAGGAATAACGGAATAATTGGTGCTTGTAAACATTTAAGATTCTCCTGTGGATTCTGGTGAGTGATCATTAAACTGTTTTCCAACTTGCCCTAGGTGTATTCATTTTCTGTCTAGCTGGTTGGAATGGGAAGTTGATCATTCTTTTTTGGTGTTCCAATACAACTGGTTTTGGCTATTTTGTGGAAATTTGAGCCCTTTTTCTAGTAGAACCATTAAAATTTTATCTCATAAAAGAGTACTTCAAGCACTGTTAAAAACAGTGTAATAATCTTCTCCCCCAAGAGTGAAACGAAAATAAACAATATAAAAGCCCATATACTTCAGATTCTTATCAACAGATACACAACAACCATTATGGTTTAATACATTTAATTTGTTTTTTCAGGTGGTTCACAGAACCAGTACACTCAAGGTTTGACTAGATATTGCAACATTAATATTTCCCAATACTGACCAGGATTCTAGTTCATCAGATACATTCTCATTGTTTTCCTCAAATAGAGGTGAATGAAGTGACCTTTTCTGACAGTGATTAGCAGTAATAAGGCTACGATATGTAATTGGCAATCCCCAAGAATTCTTTCCTCTCTACCATTCAGTGTCATAGGGAGAAGGATTTTGAAGCTGTTCTCTTGTGAAGCTTTCCTGAGCATGTCTTAGTAAAGATTCTAATTCTGTTTAGCACCCTCAGTGGGGGAAGCAGAATTAGATACTAAAAGTGTCTTACATTAAAACCCATGGCTTTAAACATGTACTTAGCCAGTGGAGAAGACACTTCAGTGGGGCATTCCACAAAGAAATGCTTTAAGACTCAGTCTACATCTTGAACAAAAATTAATAAACAAAAAAGATACTCTCTCAGCTCTAACAGGAATTTTTTTAGAAGTCGTAGGAACTGTATCTATGGCAGTTAGAGATACTGAATAAGGCTGAAACTTAATAAATACAAGTGAGGAAGATCAAATCCCAAGTCTGGCCACTTAGCAAAGCCTCACTGTTAAAGGTTATCCAGGAGTGTTTCCCCTTGTGCCATGGGGAAGATAATCCCCATTCAATAGCCACTACCTATACCTACCCAGAGGTGCACGGGAATACTCCTATTCTGACAGAAGGTAGGGGAGCAACTAGGTAAAGGCCTTAGTCTCTGAAAGGATAGTGCTTCACGCCAGATTCTCTCCGAAACCCTTAGTAATGACTATGACAAATCATGAGGCAATGACACACCTTTTACTGTTCTCAGATCACAAGATGTCATCGAACTAACTTGTGTACCAAAAGTTCAGTTGTTTTCATAGTTTTATGATCTTACTATAACTGATTTCAGAAGTTTAGGCAAATATTAAATAAGAGAGAAAAAAAAAAAAGCGAGGGTAAAGGTTTGGAATGAAAAGTTCCCATATTACTATGGCAATATTTCAAACTACCTTCTTTCCACTACCACCCATCCCCCAACCCCTGTTTACCACTAAGGGGAAAGTAATCTGAGTTACATGGAAGCATTTAAGTTACAGGGGTATGTGAGGGGTGGTGGTTATCCCTTGTATATTCCATACACGGGAGCCATTCCTTTCAGAACCATAAAAAGCAGACATAAAGGTTGAGGCCCATGGCAAAATGAGGTTCAGATGAAATATATGGTAAAGAGCAGCCATCATGTGAATAGAACCCACCTGTTTTATATCAGGAAAACCAGGTTAATTATTCCAGTGAGTTGAAAACACAATTTGGGATTGATAGCCTTCCTTGCAGCCCAGTTAAAGAAAAGATTTAAACTCTAGTCCATACACACTAAAGCATATCCCCAGCACATGCATGTAAACAGGAAATGTAGACATCACAGATAATACATAGTTGTAAATGCTTCACAGCTGAATTGGTAATGTGCAGTGGCTGAAGTCTTTGAGGGACAGTGGTGCTCTCTCTCCAAACATTTTCTTGAGGTATTATTTCTTGTTCCAAGTCTTGTAGCTCTAAGGCAGAAATCATAAGCAGTTCAAAAGGGCTGACACTGCTTTTTCCTTGCATATTTTCCTTTATACTTATCCTGAGGACTACCACCACTTCACATTTCTTCATTATGAACAGGAACATGAAATTAGGCAAGCTGATTTTTACTAAAATCCCATGGGATAATAACCCCTATCACATTTCCTGAGGGAGAATTTCAAGACACAATGGCCAAAGCTGCCACATAAGGAAAGCCAGAAATTCTAAGACTCCATTTGTCACATGGACAAGAGCTCTGGACTCCTTTAGAGAGCCAGAGACGTAACTGAGCTCCAGCCATTAAGAGGTTGGCCTTGGTACTTAACTGGATATGTTTTTACTCCCTGCCCACAAGCACAAGTGTAGGTAAAAGTATACCAAGAAATGCCTATTTGACATTTTCTTTGCATGGAGGGATGCCAGAGGTATATGCTGGGTGAGGGGAGGAAAGGATAAGAGAATCAGAATATGATTTTAAACCAATTCAGGTGAGCCTAAGATGGAATAATTATATTTTCCAGCTACCAGATCTCCTTCCTCCCCCTTCAAGAACATTAGAGATGCCATACTTAAGACCAGTGATCCATTCAGATCAACATTCTGCCTTTGAAAGAGGCACTAAGGAGTAGTTTGTTGAGGGACACAGTTACCCTCTCAGTTGTATATTACCAAGTAGCCCTACTTTTCTCTAATTCCTTGTAGAAGGCTGTCATGCAAGGATTCCTCATAAACCTGCACCCACGTATAGTGTCTGCTGGCATCACTTCTTAGACAATGAGCTCCTTACATTTCTGATTTGCTATGAGAAGTGCTTTCTTTACTAAGGCTATGAGATAGAGCCCTAGAGCTAGTAGTACAGGCCCAGGTCCTTGCTCTCGATTGGATATTTAATCTAACTCCCCTCTGCTTTCATCTTTGCAGGATAGAGTCTATATTTTAAAGATGTGTCCTCATATGGATATACCTCCACCCCCTGATAATTTTGGCTGTTCTCTGGACCTTTCCTCCCTGCATCATGTATCTTGTAAATAAGGTCACTAGAAACACAGATAATTCGATCAAGACATATCCATGGTTTTGTATAAAGCTCTGTTCTCTGTTATCTCCAAAAGCCCTTCCTGATGATGCCCACAGGGCAATTACGCTTTTGGCCACAGCAGCATGTTGATCTCTCCTCCCCCTCAGCAATGCTTCAGTTTCTTCCCTGAGTTCTAACAGTGTTCAGGTATATCAGTTGATAATTCTTCCATAAATACATTCCCTTATATTATGTTGAACCTCACCTGTCAGTTTTCTGAGTATTCTCAGCCCTGCTTATTGTAACCCTTCTGTGGTTTTGTGTTTTTTTGTTTGTTTGTTTTGAGATGGAGTCTCACTGTTGCCCAGGCTGGAGTATAGTGGCGCTATCTCGGCTCACTGCAACCTCTGCCTCCCAGGTTCAAGTGATTTTCCTGCTTCGGCCTCTCGAGTAGCTGGAACTACAGGCACCTGCCACCACGCCCAGCTAATTTTTGTATTTTTAGTGGAGACGGGGTTTCACCATGTTGGCCAGGATGGTCTCGATCTCCTGAATTTGTGATCTCCCCGCCTCGGCCTCCCAAAGTGCTGGGATTACAGACGTGAGCCACCGCGCACAGCTGGCTTTGTGTTTTTTAAACCTCTTCTAGTCTACCTTTCACTGCCTGGAAGTAGTGACATTTGATTTCACTGTAAAATCCTACTTTTAGGTCATTTATAAGAATTTTAAATAAGGTTGAACCAAGCATCAAGCCTTAGGTAACTTCCCATTAGCATTTTCTCCAGAAAGATGTTTCTTTGTTCCTAAGTCTCTATTTCTTAAGCATGAAAAATTCCCACCATCCCATAGTAACTGGTGTTTCAAAAATTGCCTTAGTAAAGAAACTTAACAAAAGTCTGAATTGGGTCCTGTTCCTTGGTGAATACATTTTTTCTTTCTAGTCAAATGAAGTGTTGAGAGTGGGGAAGGAACAAAGAAATCTATGATTGGTTGTGATCAATTGGTTGTAAACACCACTGCAATTACATGTTTCTTTTTATCCTCATCAAACTAGAGTATGCAAGTCAAGCTTAATTTCCCATAAAAGAAACCTTTTCACTTTTCCTTCAATATGGAAAGGTGAATGGTCAAGACTTCAGTAACATCACTAAATTACTATTTCACCATCTTGCCAAGTAAAGGTAAGTTAACTGATCAACGTCTGTCCAATCAACACAGCTTCAAGTGTATCACAGGGCAGTATGAATGAAGGGATAGAATTGGAGAAGAATTCAAAGGAAAGAAAGAGGGTAATAGCTATTTTATAGGGCAGGGGGCAAAACCTAGCTGGGATGAAGGATTTTTGTTTTTTTTACTTGAGTCAAAATACATGATTTTTAAAAGCCACAGTGATGGAGGGAAGTGAGAGGCAACAGGTTGAGTTGTTTATGTAAAAGTTTAAAACACATTTTTAGCTCCCAGACCACCAAGTGCTGAGAAGTGCTGAGGAGAGAACTGGTAAGGTCACAGAGCTGGGAAAGCAGATGTGCCAAGGACCCCAGGGAGACAGAAGAGCCACTCCGCACAGCTGGGGAAGACAAGCAGGACTCCAGGTGGACAACAGGGGGCTCAGGAGCAAGCTCCCCCACTGACCCCTGGCATAGCATGCCACCAACCGAGCTCAGAGTCAGAAATTTTTTCTTGATTTAAATTTCAAATAAGTTGTATTACAGAGGGGAAAGATTAAATGACTGAGCCACTACTGTTGTTTACTTTCTACCACAGCATCACAATGATGAAAGTATAACAGAAAGGAAGCTTAACCTGGAAAAGTCTGATTGTGTTATCAGCCAAATTGATATGGGCTTGGTTCCTTTTCCCAAAAAGGCAGAGTCCAGGTCTCCCTTATTCTTGGATCTCTCCGGCCCCCCTCCCCCACACTCCTCTGCTGGGCTATTTCCTGTTCCACTCCACTACCATGGCCAAAGCTCAGGCCAAGGACTTTTCAGGTCTGCTATGGGAAGCTCTGGGACATAGAATCTTTGGTGGCTCTGTGGGTGACCGAGGAGGTGGGTACTTTTGCTTGTTCACACAGGCTTGTGAAGGAAGCAAATGTCCCTGCCATGAAACCATGAGGTGAAATGGCCCTACAGTGTTGAGAAGATTCCACCTAGTACACAGAGGGCCAAAAGGCTTCATACAGGCAAGACATGATGCTTGTGCCACACACAGGGCAAGCCCCAGTTTCCTGGGATACAGTTATGCTTTGCCCTTGTCCTCCATCCAAGTAAGAACAGCCAGTGGAAAGCACAAGTGAAGTGCGTGCTCCCCAGTCCCTCTGGCATCCGTAGTGACTTATTCAGCACTGGACAGTGCCCTCTGTCCTAGGTGGTGCTACTGCTGGTGATAGCCTCTCTCCTTGGCACAGATGGCTGAGCCACTGGTTTCAGAGCTCAAAGAAGGGGTTATATTTCCTAATCTCCTGAAGAAGTTTTTCTTTATCCTGGTTGGCATTGGCCAATGCTTGTTTAGTTTCTATAAGTTCTTTTTGTAGGATAGGCAGTTCTTTCACCTGAGGAACAATAAGTAGTTCACAGTTACATATGGTAATACCATCTTGCAACATCAGCCAGTAAAGGGAACAGGGAGAAAGAGTTCAAGGAGAAAAATCCACAAGTTAGGTCAATGATCAAGATGACCATATATTTTCTAAGAGCTTGATTCCCTCTTCATAGTTCATTGGCAGGTGCAGTACGTCCTCAGCAACCATTCCTCTCCAGCTCCTGACATTTACTCTCTAGTCAGCACTTCTAGAAGCCGCTGCTAGGTGACAGGAACCCAAAATACCCACATGCAGGCAGCACATGCAACCTTCTTGCCCCCCAACCCCGGGTTTTACTAGCTTCGCAAATGTACCCCCCAAGGGTTATGGGTAGGTACTGTTCTGTTAGGTCCTCACCTGCTGTTCAAAAACCTCTCCTGTGGGCATCAAAAACACCTGTTCTTTTGGGGGCTGTCTCTTCTCACTTTTAAGTACTTCAGCTGATGGTTTGTCCTGAGCAGCAGCTAGAGAAAACAAGTAAAGGTTCTAAGTGACAAACTGCTGCCAACTCCCAAACAGTTCCTAGGTGTCACCTATTCACTTTTAGGAGAAAAAAGAGGCAGAGAAACCAACAGGCTGACAAGCCTGACTCACCGCCTATGTGGAACACACCATCATCACTCCTCTTCAGCACAACATGTTCCATGGCCAGAGTGATGGGGATGGGGCCTGGAGATGTTGGATAGATGGGGGGGATATCATCCTGCAGGAAAGAGGGAAACCACATGATGCCCCCCACCAGCTCAGAGCAATTTAACACAACCCATGCTCCCATCATTCAGCTGGAAACAGCTTTCTGCCAGTTTCTCCATACATTCTTGGAAGGTTTAAGAGGCATAGCAGATTCTCCTGTCTAGAGATGGTGAACTGAGGATCAGATAACCTGATGGCTTCCACGTGGTAATGCTGCATGTCAAAGACAGGGTTAGCGTTACAGAAAAGGTCTCCTCACCTGAACCCTGGCTTTTCTGATAGCAACACACATTTACGTACCACTATAACACTGACAGAGAATGCAAATGTGTATCAGTATTTCCTCACTTGATCCTCATCATATTTTACAGTGAAAAGGGAAGAGGTTAACAGGTGTCACTGCTTCCTTGCTTGACAAAGTCCAGGGCAAAAACCAGTGCGCCCTTACACTGGCAAAAACCAAAGGTTCCTCACACCTTTAGGGTGATGCTGGAGTTCAGAAGCTCAATCTGCATGGGGACTACCACCGGGATCTCCTCATCCTCCAAGAAGGGCCCCAGGCCATTGAGCACCGAAGTGAGCAGCTCGAGGTCACAGCCATGAAGCAATAAATGTAGGAAGCCATTTTGTGAGGCCAGGGGGGAACGAACGGCCGCTCCAGGCCCCACCTCAAAGCGAAGGCCCACAGCTGGCCTGATGTAGCCAGTCTTCAAAGCTGAGGATTCCTGAAAGCAGGTACCTTTGCGAAGAAAGACAAGAAAGACGACTAATTAACTGCCAGGGAGTCTTCTAAGCACTTTATACACCAATATTCATAATAACCCTATGTCAAAGGAATATCATCATTCTCATCTGACTGAACTAAGTCACAAAGAATAACTTGCCCATAATTACATAATTAGTAAGTAGCAAGGAGACGATCTGAACCCAGGCAGTCTGACTGCTAAGTCCATGGGCTTAGATACTTTGCTATAATGCCTTGCAAAGTGCAAGAGAGATTAAGGACTGGCCTTGTTATGAATGTGAAGCAGTGGGCTAATGGCCAAGGAAAAGCTCTTAAAACATAGGACCCCCAAACTCTACTAAATTTGAATGTCTCCTCCTTTCTCTAAGTCTTCGTTTTCTCATCTGTCCCTCATAAAGCAAAGCAGGATCTATGCTAATCTCTCCAAAACTCCAAACAGAACAATCTCAGGTGTAGCCAAGGATCTTGTGGAACAACTTACATATTTATGGAACTGCAAATTGGTGCAAACATTTTGCAAAACAATTTGGTATTATCTAGTAAAGTTGAAGTTGTGCCTACCCTAATGATCTAGAAATTATACTGTCAGAAATACAACCCCGGGGAAACTCTCAAACATATATTCCAAGAGACATGTACAAGGATGTTCACAGCAACCCTATTTGAAATTGGAGAAAAAAAAAAAACAAAACTAGAAACAACCCAAATGTCTGTCCAGAATAGAATAAAAAAGTAAACAGGATAATGGGTACAGGGATATTTTGGGGGTCATGGAAATGTTCTAAAATTGGGTTGTGGTGATGGTTACACAATTATAAAACTGTACACTTAAAATGAGTGAATTTTATTCTATGCAAATTATACTTCAATAAAGCTGTTTTCAAAAAGCAAACTGTGCTATGCACAGTGGCTCATGCCTATAATCCTAAGACTTTGGGAGGCTGAGGCGGGTGGATCACTTGAGTTCAAGAGTTCAAGACTATCCTGGGCAACATGGTGAAACGCGTCTAAAAATACAAAAACAATAAGTCAGGCATGGTGGCGGGCACCTGTAGTCCCAGCTACTGAGGAGGCTGAGGCACAAGAATCACTTGAACCTGGGAGGCGAAGGTTGCAGTGAGCTGAGATCACAACCACTGCACTCCAGCCTGGGCAACCCAGTGAGACTCTGCCTCAAAAAAAAAAAAAAAAACAAAAAAAGTGTATGTATACAATAACATTATATAGTAATGAAAAATGAAAGAATTATAGCTAACTCAACAACCTAGAGGAATTTACAGAGTATCACGTTACTTGAAAGACGCAAATCACAAAAATAGCACAATCTATTATTCCATTCAGAAAAATATGAAAAAAGCTAAATAATACATTAATATAAACAAGCGTACAAATTATAAAGTAAAGCAAGATAACAATGAATACAAATTCAGGATAGTGATTACCTGTGACAGGTGAGGAACAGAAGGAGGTTCAGGAGAGGGACTCCCAGAGACTTCAAAGGTAATGGTACTGTTGTATTATATTAATTAAACTAGGTGGTGGGGCCAGGCATGGTGGCTCAGGCCTATAATTCCAGCACTTTGGGAGGCTGAGGTGGATGGATCACTTGAGGCCGGGAGTTTGAGACCAGCCTGGTCAACATGGTAAAACCCCATCTCTACTGAAAATACAAAAATTAGCTGGGTGTGGTGGCGTGTGCCTGTATTCCCAGCTACTCAGGAGGCTGAGGCAGGAGAATTGCCTGAACTCGGGAGGCAAATGTTGCAGTGCATCGAATTTGTGCCACTGCACTCCAGCCTGGGCAACAGAGCAAGACTGTGTCTCACAAAAAATTTTAAAACAATAAAACAGCCGGGCGCGGTGGCTCAAGCCTGTAATCCCAGCACTTTGGGAGGCCGAGACGGGCGGATCACGAGGTCAGAAGATCGAGACCATCCTGGCTAACACGGTGAAACCCCGTCTCTACTAAAA
>NW_012103142.1:1822533-1842019 GCF_000951045.1 Mandrillus leucophaeus | reverse complement strand
GCACCACTGCACTCCAGCCTGGGCAACAGAGTGAGACCCCGTCTCAAAAAAAAGAAAAAAAAATGCAAATTATCAGGCCCCATCTCATTCCATGAATGAGAAATAGGGCTCAGCAAACTATGTTTTTGTTTTTTTTTGAGACAGAGTTTCACTCTTGTCACCCAGGCTGCAATGCAATGGCACGATCTCAGCTCACTACAACCTCCACCTCCCGGGTTCAAGCCATTCTCCTGCCTCAGCCTCCCAAGTAGCTAGAATTACATGCGCCCACCACCACGTCCAGCTAATTTTTATATTTTAGTAAAGACAGTGTTTCACCATGTTGGCCAGGATGGTCTCAAACTCCTGACCTCAGGTGGTCCACCCACCTCAGCCTCCCAAAGTGCTGGGATTACAGGGATGAGCCACCATACCCAGCCAATAATTTTTAAATGAAGTATGTAACATAAGCCCAGATTTTTCCTGTCATCTTTTATAAATGATAATTCACATCAAAGGACTGAATCTGAATGACAGAAGTTCCCTGATCAGATAGTTTTATGTTAAGAGATACACAAATGAAGTGGATGCTGTCCTCATGTATAAGCTCTAGGAGTACCTGGAAGTGAAGATGGAGACTAGCACAGTGAATGCAAAGCCCCAGAAAGCTCTGAGAGGCTCCTTGCAAAAAACGCTTCAGTGGAGTTTTTCCTCCCCCAGTGGCTGCTGGAGAGAACTTGGCACTAGTAGAGTGGCTGCCCTTAGAGCCCAGTGACAAGTACAAGTTAAACTGTGGCTGTCCTAGACAAGTCCCACGATCCGTCGTGGAATGACCACCATCCTTACCTGGGCACTGTCCACGCAGGAACTGCCAGAGTCCCACGGTGCCCAGCTGCTGGAGGGTCAGTTCCTCTGCTTGCAGGGCCACAGTCAAGTCCTCACCACGTACCTCAATCCCAAAAGACACCTCGTTCACCTTCAGGACCACGACTGAGACCTATCAAAGGAGATTCTCTTAGTTTTAAGTCCCAAGCTCCCAGCCCACAGCCTACCCTCTGCAGAGAAGAAAGCAGAGCAGCTGACCGGGTGAAAGATGAGGTCTTCTCCACTGGGTGAAACTGAACTGTTGGCTGCTGGTGACCCCTGGCCATAATTATTCACAAGAGGACTCCCTTGAACACCAGCATTATCTGGGACATTTGAAAGAGATCCTGGTGGAACAGATTCTGGACCAGACTCTGCATGAAAAAGAGGACAAATGAGTTCAAAAGTCAAACTATTCTGTTCAAATCCAACCTCTACAAACAATGACAATTGTAAAAATAAAACAAAATATTTATGGCATTCATGAGACAACTAGAAATTTGAGGACTAACTAGATATTTGATGAATTTATGAATTACTGTTAATTTTTTAAAGTGTAATGACAGTTGGTCCCATTTTTAAGTCTGTAAACAGAAGCAACCCAAGCGTCCTTCCATGGATGCAAGGATAAGCCATGTGGTATGTAAATAAATACAATGGAACACTATTGAGCCTTAAAAAGGAAGGAAATTCTGAAACACGCTACAAAATAGAAGAACCTTGAGGATATTATACTAAGTGGAATAAGCCAGTGATAAAAGGACAAACACTGCATGATTCCATTTATATGAGGTACCTAAAGTAGTCAAATTTATAAAAGAAAATAGAATCATGGTTGCCAAGGGCTGGGGGGAGGGGAAATGAGGAGTTACTGTTTCATGAGTACAGTGTTTGTTTCGCAAGATGAAAAACATCCTGGAGATAGACAGTAGTAATGATTGTACAACAGTCAGAATGTACTTAATGTCACTGAACTATCCGCTTAAAAATGGTTAGGATGGCAAATTTCATACGTATTTTACCACAATTTAAAAAAATTTAAGTCTGTATTTTCTAGCAATGTATAACTATTTATGGACAAAAGGATATGTTTGGGATTTGCTTCAAAATAACATGGGATGAAGGAAAGTGGGCAGTAGTGTATATGGAACAAAAATGGCCATGAGTTTGTTTTGTTTTTTTTTTGAGATGGAGTAGTCTCGTTCTGTCGCCCAGGGGAGTGCAATGGTGTGATCTCGGCTCACTACAACCTCCACTTCCTGGTTCAAGCAATTCTCCCACCTCAGCCTTCCAAGTAGCTGGAATTACAGGCGCGCACCACCATCCCTGGCTAATTTTTGTATTTTTAGTAGAGATGGAGTTTCACCATGTTGGCCAGGCTGGTCTCAAACTCCTGACCTCAAGTGATCCGCCCGCCTTGGCCTCCCAAAGTGCTGGGATTACATGTGTGAGGCACCGTGCTGGCCTTTTCTTTCCTTTCAGACTGGATGCTTTCCAAGGCAGAAATCCAGTCTCAAGTTTAATTGCTGTCTAAGGTGAATATATAAGAACCCCAGGAGATTTTTCAGAACTTTAATGTGATTAATTTCAGAATTAGGTTTCACCTCAAGTGATCCGCCCACCTAGGCCTCCCAAAATGCTGGGATTACAGGCGTGAGCCACTGCACCGGGCCTGCCATGAGTTCTTAGTTTCAAAGCTAGGTAATGGGTGTATAAGGGTTCATTATTTGATTCTGTCTACTTTTGTATATAGACACCAAATCTTCCATAAGAAGTTAAAAATAGTAACAAAACAAACATAACCAGTATACAAAACAAAAATAGTAACAAAACACCACCCGGCTTAAGAAACAGTGCATTCTCTTAAATTAAAACCACAGTGAAATATTAACTCACTCCTGTCAGAATTGCTACTCTCAAAAAGATTAAAGATAACAAGTGTTGGCAAGGATGTAGAGAAAAGGAAACCCTAGCACCCTGTTGGTGGAAATGTAAATTAATATGGGCATTACGGAAAACAGTATGGAGGGTCCTCAAAGCTAAAAATAGAGTTACCATATCCACTTTGGGGTATATATCCAAGGAATATGAAAAAAAAGTATATCAAAGAACTATCTCCACTCCTGTGTTTACTACATTATTCACAATAGCCAAGTTATGGGATCAACTTATGTGTTCATCAACCAATGAACAGATAAAGAAAATGTGGTACGAATACACAATGGAATACTATTCAGCCTTATGAGAGGGAAATCCTGTCATTTGTGATAATAGCTGAATCTGGAGGACGGACAATATGCTAAATGAGATAAGCCAGGCACTGAAAGACAGAAACAGCATGTGCTCCCTTATACATGGAATGTAAAACAACTGTACTCATCAAAGCAGAGAGCAGGATGATGCTTAACAGAGGCTGAAAAGGGAAATGGGAGGGGATAGGAGGAAATGTTAGTGAAAGGATAATGTTTCAGTTAAACAGGAGAAATAAATGGTAAGTATCTGAGGTGGCAGAGATGTTAATTAGTTTGGCTCAAAAATCCCACACTGTATGTGTGTGTGTATATATCATAGGATCGCTTAGTATTAATACCACACAGATACAATTATAATTTGTCAATATAAAATAAATAAATAAATAGATAGGACATCCTTTCTTTTTTTGAGATGGAGTCCCGCTGTCACCCAGGCTGGAGTGCAATGGCACAATCTTGGCTCACTGCATCCTCCACCTCCCCGGTTCAAGTAATTCTCCTGCCTCAGCCTCCCGAGTAGCTGAGATTACAAGCACCTGCTGCCACGCCCAGCTAATTTTTGTATTTTTAGTACAGATGGGGTTTTTACCATGTTGGCTAGACTAGTCTCCTGACCTCAAGTGATCCACCCACCTCAGCCTCCCAAAGTGCTAGGATTACAGGTGTGAGCCACCGTGCCCAGCCTAGATACTCTTAAGGGATCATTTCATAAGTTTCTAATTCAATAAACTGAAAGAACCAGTATAACATATAAAGGTATTCCTAAAAGTTTCTCATTTTATTAACAGATAAAAAGCTCCTATTTTCCAGTGACAACACAGGCCAAAAAAAAAAAAAAAAAGACTATAAACACATTCACACCACTGATACCAACCATGAAACTAATCCTGACTTAGCTATACGGCTGTAAGACTAGTACTCTCTCCTTTGGTTTGAATCTCTTTCTGTGATAAAAAGTCAGTTATTAACCAGTCACCTAGAAACGTGGAATTAAAACCAAACCCACAAATCCACTAAAATTTCTTTTTCTCTCTTTTTTGTCTTGGTTAAGAAAATGTCTACATTATCATCTCTCAGCTCCTCTTTAACCCTGCCAGTCTGATACAGGCAGCAGAGATAACCCTTTCTGGAATTCTGCAACTTTGCCTGGCTCTGCTCCCACATACCAGACTCCAAGAGCGTCACAAAGCTATCACTGCCATCACTGTCCACTGAAATCCGGTCTTCAGGGCCACTGCTATCCAATGAGACACCATCAAATGACTGTTGAGATACTGTCCTCTTCATGGAGAAAAATCGGAGTCGTGCAGCACCTCCACTCACTGGGGCTGCCACCCCCTCATCTGTCTTGGCTATGGGCTCCCTGTTTAAAAAAACAAAAACAAAAACAAAAACCACAAATGTGGCTTTGGAGATATGTTTGTTCCCATCCACTTACAATACCCATCCCTTTCCGCTCAGACAACTGGATAAAGTTCCCAATATTGGGAACATGCAACTTTGACATCACCTACTACTGGCTGTAAAGAGATCAAGTCATTTTTCAATCACTGGCCTTTCTGAATCTTTTTATTCCAACATTGCTAACTGCATAGACAGCGCTCTCATATTAACATTAAATGTCAAGGTTATTCAAGGTCATCCCAGACTCAGAAGAGATCAGCTACCTACTGCTCTGGTGCTGATGAATGGCACCTGAAGCCACCTGCATTCATTCCATAAGTATTTAGTTGCTTCTGTATGTAAGGCACCATACTAGGCACTAGGCAGGAGTGGGAGATGGATCAATTGATGAGTAAGACATTCCCAGTTCTAGACAACATCAAAGAGGAAAAAGGACAAGGAGAAGAGGATCAAGAGTGGCTTCGTGGTAGGAGATAACATTTGAGGTGGTCCTTGAAGGATTGTGAAAGTGAGAAGAGGGTATCCTATAGACAAGAAATGGCATAAACAAAGGCATAGAGCCAGAAACAAAAAGAGAATGGTAAGAATAATAGCTCTGCCCAGCTGAAGCATAGGTTTTGTCAGGGAGAGCAATGGAAGATAAAGTTAAAAAGGCATTAACACAGTGAAAAGCAACCTTTAAGGACCTTTTAATACCACCCTTCCACTTTACAGATGAAGAAACTGTCCCAAGGTCATAGTTAAAGGTAGAATTAAGAAAAACTCAGGCCGGGCACAGTGACTCACGCCTATAATCCCAGCACTTTGGGAGGCCAAGGCAGGCAGATGGCTTGAATCCAGGAGTTCGAGACCAGCCTGGGCAACATGGCAAAACCCTGTCTCTACAAAAAATACAAAGATTAGCCAGGCATGGTGGTGCGCGCCTGTAGTCCCAGCTACTGGGGGCTGAGGTGAGAGGATCACCTGAGCCTGGGAGGTCAAGGCAGCAGTGAGCTGAGATCACACCACTGCACTCCAGCGTGGGTGACACAGTGAGACTCTGTCTCAAAAATAAAAGACTCAAGTGTCCTAACTTCACATTAAGTGATTTTTCACTTTACCACAAGAGTGGCAGCCAAATTATAGAAAACCTTGAATAAAAAATTATTTATTAAAATGCTTTGAAAACTATAAATTGCTATATGGATGTATCATAATAATTGATTATGCCATACTTAAGAAGTTCAAACTAAATTCAGGGGGTATGAGGGAAAAGCATGAAGGTTTTGGAGTAGGGAAATAACAAGATTATACCTATGTTTTAGGATGTTTGGCCTGACTTTTTCAAACAAGCTGGAGAGGAAAAGACTTTTAGCAAGTAATGGATGTCTCATAAAATAAAATAAAATAAAATACCACCAATATAGAAATCAACCATACTTTTTATACACTAAAAAGTCTTCATGTGGGAACAGACATGGAAAACTGATGTGAGATTCCCTAGAGCAGTGCTCTCAAAGTGTGGTCCTGGCAGGAGCATCAGAATCAATGGGGAACGTGTTAGAAATGCAAATTCTTGGGCCCGGTGAGGTGGCTCATTCCTGTAATCCCAGCACTTTGGGAGGCCAAGGCAGGCAGGTCACCTGAGGTCAAGAGATCGAGACCATCCTGGCAAACATAGTAAAACCCCGTCTCTACTAACAATACAAAAATTAGCTGGGCGTGGTGGCACACGCCTGTAGTCCCAGCTACTCGGGAGGCTGAGGCAGGAGAATTGTTTGAACCCAGGAGGCGGAGGTTGCAGTGAGCCAAGAATGCACCACTGCACTCCAGCCTGGGCAACAGAGTGAGACCCCGTCTCAAAAAAAAGAAAAAAAAATGCAAATTGTCAGGCCCCATCTCATTCCATGAATGAGAAATAGGGCTCAGCAAACTATGTTTTTGTTTTTTTTTGAGACGGAGTCTCACTCTGTCACCCAGGCTAGAGTGCAGTGGCACGATCTCGGCTCACTGCAACCTCCGCCTCCTGGGTCCAAGCGATTCTCCTGCCTCAGCTTCCAGAGTAGCTGGGACTACAGGCGCATGCCACCACACCCAGTTAATTTTTTGTATTTTTAGTACAGAAGGGGTTTCACCATGTTAGCCAGGATGGTTTCCATCTCCTGACCTCATGATCCGCCTGCCTTGGACTTCTAAAGTGCTGGGATTACAGGCATGAGCCACCGTGCCCAGCCACTATGCTTTAACAAACCCTCCAGGGGATTCTGACAGAGAAACTATTAAAAAGCACAGACTGTTACAAACCTGAAAGTTTGGCAAATGCATCAACAACTTTAAAAATGTAGCATTTGACCCAATAATTTCACTTTTTGGTTTTTATTTATTTATTTATTTGTTTTTGAGACGGAGTCTCGCTGTCGCCCAGGCTGGAATGCAGTGATGCGATCTCGGCCCACTGCAAGCTCTGCCTCCCGGGTTCACACCATTCTCCTGCCTCAGCCTCCCGAGTAGCCGGACTACAGGCACCCACCACCACACCCAGCTAATTTTTTGTATTTTCAGTAGAGACGGGGTTCCACTGTGTTAACCAGGATGGTCTCGATCTCCTGGCCTCATGATCTGCCTGCGTTGGCCTCCCAAAGTGCTGGGATTACAAGCGTGAGCCACTGCACCCAGCCACTTTTTGGTTTTTATTCTAAAGAAAGATTTAGATATGTAAAATATTCACAAAGATTAATGTTCACAAAAATAAGGACATTTCATACAGCATTGTTTCTACCTGAGAAAAATGGGAAACAGACTAAATGACTCCCCAGATAGAGGATTGGATCAATAAATTATGATATATCAATTTGCTAGGATATAATGGAGCAATTAAAAATCATGTATTCAGCCAGGGGAAGTGGCTTATGCTTATACCCCTAGTGCTTCGGGAAGCCCAGGTGGGAGAGTCGCTTGCACTCAAGAGTTCAAGACCAGCCTGTGCAACATGGTGAAACCACATCTCCAAAAATAAAAATAAAAATCATGTATTCATGTGCCTAATGAATGGGAAAATATCACAATAAAACATTGAGTGAATAAAGCAGCAGGTAACATTGTAGAAATAATCCTATTGTTGTAAAAACAGTATTTGTGGATATTATATGCATAACCATCCACAAGTATACACATGAATGCAGAAATACAAAGACTGGAAGAAAATACACTCAAATGTAAATAGTGGTTATCTGTAGATTGTTACAAGTGGTTTTTATATTTTCTTCTTTACTCTCTTATTTCCTGCATTGTCAACGCGATAAACACAAACCATTTTTATAATTTAAAAAATTAAAATTATAGCCCAGGCACGGTGGCTCACACCTGTAATCCCAGCATTTTGGGAGGCTGAGGTGGGTGAATCGTTTGAGCCCAGGAGTTTGAGACTAGCCTGGGCAACATGGCAAAACTCCATCTCTACCAAAAATACAAAAATTAGCTGGGCATGGTGGCACATGCTTGTGGTCCCAGCTACTCAGGAGGCTGAGGCAGGAGGATCACTTGAACCTGGGAGATCGCGGCTGCAGTGAGCAGAGATCGCAACACTGGGCAACAGAATGAGACCTTTCTCAAAAAAAAAAAAAATTAAAAATTAAAATTATGACAAAAGTGGTCAGAATATGGACAGCCTAGCCCTGTGGATTATTTACACCTATAGGATAAAAGGAAGAGAGCAGTCAAGGAAAAAGAAGACTCCTTCAGAGAAGTGAGAGTAACTGGGTGGGGTTACAAATGCTCAGAATGAATGAACTGATCGGAGAAGGGGGACTGAGGAAAAGGCCACAGGCTTGGGCAGTTAGGAAGTTGCTGTTGATGTTTTAAAAGGGCTCATTTCACACAGCTTTCTTTTCTCTTCTTCACCTCTGCTCTTTTTCCATCTCCCTTACTTGTCTCCATTTAGAAAAGGCAGCACATTGGGTGATTAGGAGTGCAGGCTTTTAATCCGTGTCCCACCACTCACAAGTTGTGTGATCCTGAGCCTCAGTTTCCTCATCTGTGAGATGGGGAGTGATATTAATACTAACTTTATAGGGCTATTATAAAAATCCAGTGGACCAATATTATAAGTACTTAGGACTGTGTCTTGTCAGGTACAGAAGGCACTCAGTAAATGCTGATTAGTATTATTATACAATTCAACCCTTGAAGTTTTCCTCTCCTTCCTCCTTGCTGTCTGTCCTAGCAGGTACTAGCTCACCCATAGGCATTACTTAGAGACCCACTTAAGATAATTCACTTAGACAAAAGCTCTAAATGCACTGGTTTTCATACCATGGTCTCTAAACCACAAAGTGTTCCAGGAAAGACTTCCCTTAGACTCAATTATCTTTCCTAAAACCACGAGGCACCCATGGGAAAATCCATACTTTTCCACTCTTCTCACTGTGCATTTCTGTGTTTTTCTGTTTACTCCCTACTCTATCTCCGGTGCTTAACACAGAGCCCAGCACACAGAAAGGGCTCAAAAGATATTTGTTGAATGAATGAAATTCTTCCTTCTCTATTACTGTGGCAGACACTGATAAGGTACTAGAAAAACAAGTCCAAAGCCACAGCTTTTCTATTTACAAGATATAGGATATCTATAAGCTCATCCTCTCTAAAGCCTCAGTTTTCTCAGCTA
Organism: Mandrillus leucophaeus; assembly: GCF_000951045.1. Classification (NCBI taxonomy): domain Eukaryota; kingdom Metazoa; phylum Chordata; class Mammalia; order Primates; family Cercopithecidae; genus Mandrillus; species Mandrillus leucophaeus. The sequence goes on along the minus strand of NW_012103142.1, from coordinate 1,832,878 downwards.
TAAATTGGGGATACAAATGTCTAAGGCCACCTTCCCCAGCTGCTGTGGGGATCAAATCAAACAAAAAAATTACATGAAAGCCCACTGAAAATAATATACATATGCCAGTATTATTATTCTGATATAGCATATTTGTATCAATAATAGTGAAGCAAGTTGAGTACAGTGGCACGTGTCTATAATCGCAGCTACTCAGGAAGCCAAGGCAGGAGGATTGCGGAGCCCAGCAGTTCAAGACCAGCCTGGCTAATACAGTAAGGCGCGTCTTGAGGGGAAAGAAAAGTGAATCAGTGAAAAAGGAGATAATCTGATTCTAAGAAGCAATAAATATTGACTTGAAAACTGCCCATTAAATAGGCCATTCTATGCATTCTCCTGGACTGTATGGTACTTCCCAATCTAGAAATGCATACAGTAAGAGGCCTTAAATCCAATGATTAGAACTAGGAGAAGGAGATGGAATGATTGAAGGAGGCACAGAACCACTTACTTGGCTGGCGGGAGGGACAACATCTTGTGCATGGTGGAGGTCATTCGATCTCTGCCCAAACTGAAGGCATCCTTAGTCAGGGACACAGCTTCCTTGGTGAGGTCCATGGTGGCATGTAGAGCCTCCTTGGTGGCATCCTTGGTCACGTGAATAGCACTTGACAATTCTCCCTCAATGTTCTTCAAGGGGATGAGCTCACCCTGTCCATTCACAGCAGTCTCCCTGCCAGCCGGGGGCTTCAATGCAGCTGGTGAGCTGGAGGCTTGGGTTCTGCTCAGTTTTTTGGCCTGTAGGGACTCTACTGCCTCATGGCCCTTCCCTGCCAGCTGCTGGTCAAGTGGACCTGAGTCCTGCAGTTCTCCATTGCTATGTGGCCTCTCCTGGGATACATCCTGATTTTCAGTGATACTTTCCTCCAGGACCTTCTCAGGGCTTGCTGGGCCCTGGTCTGATGAGGCATCAGACTTCAGTTCCCGATCCTCTGAAGGAGATAGCTCTGAATCTACGAGACTAGTACTATCTGAGCCTGCAGAGTCAGCATCGACAGCACCAGGGGCAGGATGCATAAGCAGAGCCACCTCAGCACTGGGAAAGAGAACTCCAATGCAAGCTGTCTGGTCCTGCAGGGGAGACCCAGTCATTGACTCTGTATCCTTAGTCAGCTGCTCCTGAAGCCTCTGCAGCACCTCCTTCAGGCGAAGCAGAGCCAAGTACTGGTAGTGGTCAAGTCTCACGCGGACATGGGCCGGGGAATGTACAAGCATATGAACATCTGCTACATCCTCCAGCTCTGTCAGAGGCCCTTTGTTGTCCACACCACTACTGCCTTCTTTAAAAATTTCCATGACTTCTGTAAGTCCTGATAAGCTTTTCAAGTCATGCTCAGTCTTTGACCGCTGATGGGACATAGAGTCAGGGGCAAGAGCCTCAGACTGGACAGGACTTCCAAAGCTGGCTGATGGTTTCAGCCTCCCCTCTGAGGCCAAAAGAAGCTTCTGTGCCTGGGCTTGCTGCCAGCGGAGGGGTAGGCAGGCCCAAATAGACAGGGGGAAGGGGGCTACAAAATTCAAGGTATGGCCTTTGAAGTTTTCTGTTCCCTCAAAGTCCAAGGAGATCTGGGTAAAGTGGACAGACCACAGATCCCGGGAAGCCTTAGGCCTCTGGGGAGGGAGGGTATTAGGCTGAGACAGGCAAGAATCCATCTGAAAGGCATGATGCAAAAAAAGCATGTGCAGAAGGCTAAAGCCACCCGGAACCTTAGGAAAGTGATCATAATTGGAATGAAAGAACTCAGCAGCAGCAAAACCCCGGAAGAGACTCTGGAGGTCTGAACAACTACAATGTGGGGCATGACGTGTATTGGTGGCAATCATGCCTGATGCAGAGAAGACAAGGGCCTGGGGACGATGCAACTCTGCCCGCTCTCTCTTTTCCAGTGGAAAGCTCACCTTCACAGAGAAAATGAAACACAATTCAGAATGGTCATCTGAGTATCTCAGCATCCCGCTATTAATACACATGTAAAAGATGATTTGGGCTCTGAAACTATTTTCTTACTTCCACAAAATGGACACAGCAAAATCATGGATTATGTCCATTGGAAAAATGCTGCTGTGGCTACCAGCAGGGGATAAAAGTCATACTCTCCCCTCACCTTCAACCAGAATGCATCTAGTCGGATGTCCAAGTGTTCATCTTTCTGACTTGAATCTTCCAGCTTGTAGATAGCTTTGAACTGCTCCAAGCTGCGGTATAAATCCAGGCAAAAGAGGTTTCCCCAGAGCAAACTGACAGGATCCATAGTAAATGTCAGACCATTTAACTGAATGTAAAGATTAGGACAAGGGACTGGAAAGCAGAGGAAAAAACAGAAACATAACTGTAAACAATTCTGTAAAAAGCAATAGCGAGGCTCTTACCACCTAATATTAACTATATTATGAACAGAGCAAAGGTACACATTTATACAGGGCACAGTGTTTAACAAAAGTGTGCTAAATTTACTCAAACACTGAAAACTCCTAAAAACAAATAAAAATGTAAGTAGTGGCCCGAAAGCTGACAAATGGGAAAAGCATGAGCTAGACAGAAGAAATAGCCAGGCTAGATGCTTACCTGGAAGCTCCTGATTATCTGGGAAGTAATACTCCGTGAACTCAATATGAATGGCAGAGACCTGGGTGGGGAGGTTGTGAAGTTTCCGACTGCAGGAAAGGAGGGTAGATGGCTTTTTACTTGGCTGTCCAGCGGTGGAAACCTAAACAATCACAACTTACTGTTAGTATCAACAATCAAACTTAGAGCAGACCTCCATTTCCACTTAGGAAGCATAAAGCCTCTACCGTCCCTCCAAAATCTGTCACGGGGAACACAGTGCATTTCACACATATTCTAGGCCTTCTCACACCTGCCTCACATTCTACACGAGTTAGTTTTTTCAGCGGGAGGTTCAAAGCAAAGCATTCACAGTAAAACTGGGGGAATTCCCAAGTCCTGATCTCGCCAGCCCTGCTCAGAAAGAAACAGACCAAACTATTAATCTTCCCAGAAGTGAGGTAAATAGTCCCCAAATTCCAAAACTTTGTTCATACTGTTCCAGTTGCCTTCCACGTAAACTGCTCCACCTCTTTCCAAGCATGTCCTCACCTGGTGGATGTCCAGGTCATCCACCCGTACCACCAGGCAGCTAGAGCGTAAGCGGTTCCATGCTGGAGGCCGAAAGGCAGCCTGTCTGCCCTGAGAGGGGCTTCTCTCAAGAGGGTACTTTCGAGGACTGGAAAGAGAATCTAAATAAAAATAAGGTGGGAAAAAGAATCAGATACATTCAACTCTCATTATTAATACAATTAGGAAAGTAAAAATCCTAAGATCATTAATGCTATATGTAGGAAAGAGAGCTTAACACTGTCTAGCTCCTAGATGAACTCAAAAATATTATTCTTAAGACCAAGACAACAGTCTACTGAATAGAGATGATGACATCAACACTGCGGCTATCCCTGGGGTCAAAGAGGTCTCCGTAAAGAAAAAAGTCACCGATGTCTCTTCATTAGATACAGTTGGGATAATCAGCTAGTTCTTGCTTGATCTTCACTGTTATTCAAAGATAAATGGCAAGAAGCTAAACAACTGGAGTCTTCCAGTTCCTCATAACCCACCTGCTCTTCTCCGAAAGGGAGAGTCTACTCCCAGGTGCCAGGGTGGTTTCAGACCTGTCTCTTCATGCCACTTCTCCATTTTGCTCTGAAATTCCATCACCAGCTTCTGGGCCCACTGGCCTCGGGTCTCCATGGCCTCACAGTGGCGTACCCAATGTTTGCAGCTATCACCTGTGCAAAGAAGAAGTGAAAAGATTTTAGCCCAAGATCTTGATGAATGTTCCAATTTTTCCTTTCCGTCAGGATAGTCATAGTTCAGAATCTGATTCCTCACCCATAGTCCAAAAATCTCTGGGATAAGGAAAAATTATTCAATGACAGGTTGCACATTCTTCTGGATTCCATATGTGATTTTTCCCAAAGGCTCCCTAAAGGCAAGCTGTTGACTGCTGCCATATTTGACGATGGACTACTGGAGAGGCTCTAACACTAGTGGAAGCGAGGGGCTGAGAGTAGAATCAAAAGCAATATCTCAGGCCCTAGATATCTCCCCTACTCACTTTCTCTCATTACTGATAAAGAATCATCAACAGTGGAAGCTGCAAGTTTCCAGATGTCCTCTTGAAGAGGGGTATCTCCCACACCCCTCTGAGCATGCACTGCAAACTCTGGCAACCTCCTGTTAAGCAGTCAGGGATGAATCCAGGAATCTGCCCTCAATATTTTGGGCTATGCTAGAATTGGCCCCATTCAGAGTTTTCCTAACCTGTCCAGTGGAAAGGGTAATAGTCAAACGCCATCTTGCGGAAGGTAAGCTGCATGGCACCACCCATGAGTCTGTTTGCAGAGACACCTATAAAATAAAAATACAGGTGAATGGCAGCGGAAGGAACAAAGAGGCCAAAACACCAACTAAAGCATGCAGAAGTCCTCTTAAGGACCGGCTTCAAAGCCCAGCTGATAACACGGTACGGCCAAGAGGCCACGATGCGAGGTGATTTGCAAGGCTGAGGCCCTCTTTTGAGTTACAACAGCCAATGGACATGCTCTCAAAGATCCAAAAGAAAGTATATTCCATTGTATCTGTAAATGGTTGCCAGACTTCCAGAAAGGCAAAAGAAACCACCAAACTCAGGATTCAGAAATTGCAGTCCTAGGTTTCCCAGACACACTCTACAGCCTTGACTGTTTCTCCAATCCCAGTTTTATTTTCCCTCAATACAACACACGAAGAGGCAGAAGCCAAATTCCCCCAAAACATAACCTACATTATTTCCTTTCATATCCTGGCCTCAGAGCTAAAGCTGTTACATTAGACAATGATTATATACTATACATACAAAGTACCACGGAATGCTAAAAACACTACACAAACAGGGACATTATAAAACAAACACATAGAATATTATAGGTAAACTGAAATTTTCAGCAATAAGCCAAACATTACACTATGTTTACCATGAATTTACACTTAATTCTTACTAAATGAATGAATTTTCCATGTTTCTATCATCTCTCTCCAATTAGACTAAAGAACTGTAAAAGTAGAAACAATGTATTCCACATGTGTGTATTGTCTGGGTCACCCTATTCAACTTCCAGCCTGTCTCCTACTAGTATATCTAGCATAGAGCCTTGTAAGTAGTAGATGCTCAAAAATAAAAGAGAAAACACCACAGAAATGAGTGAAGGGAAATACCATGGAATTCTCTAGGTGTAAGCTTGCATACCTTCAACCAGTAAGGTCATTTCCATCCAATCGACATTTTGCCATCCCAAATTCTCCTAACAAGAGAGACCCCTATACAGTGTTTCTGTTTCTCAACTCTTCATAATCACCCCAAGTTGGCTTTTAAGATATTTTTTTCCTAATTGCCCTCTCTCCATGAAATGTTAATACCACAAATACATGTTAATGTACTACATGTATGTGTGTATATATATATATGCTTTAACATTTTAAAAAGAATATGTATAAAGCATGCTCTTTTTATTCATTACTGGGTTACAAAATGCAAAATAATTTTTAAGTTAAAAGTTAAATTAACATTTTAAAAAGATATTAATATTTAACTTCACAACTGTATTTGCTAAGTTTTAGTTTTATGTATATATTATAATGTCTCAAGTTAAACATGCAAAAGATCAACTTATATAAATATATAATAGCAATATAATCAAAATTTTAAATATTCTAATTTTTTTCAGCAAATGAAAAACAATTAAAAATTTTTAATTTTTTTTCTTTTTTTTTGAGACGGAGTCTCACTCTGTTGCCCAGGCTGGAGTGCAGTGGCACTATCTCGGCTCACTGCAACCTCCGCTTCCTGGGTTCAAGCGATTCTCCTGCCTCAGCCTCCTGAGTACCTGGGATTATAGGCATGCACCACCATGCCCTGCTAATTTTTCTATTTTTAGTAGAGACGGGGTTTCACCATATTGGTCAGGCTGCTCTCCAACTCCTGACCTTGTGATCCACCTGTCTCGGCCTCCCAAAGTGTGGGGATTACAAGCATAACCCACCACACCCAGCCAAAAATTTTAATCTCTTAAAATTATTTTTAGTGAACATAACCTTTAACTTTTGCTTGATATAAGAAAATACCTGGCCAGGCACTGTGGCTGATGCCTATAATCCCAGCACTTTGGGAGGCCGAGGTGGGTGCATCACTTGAGGTCAGGAGTTCGAGACTCAGCCTGGCCAACATGGTGAAACCTCATCTCTACTAAAAATACAAAAATTAGCAGGACTTGCTGGCACATGCCTGTAATCCCAGCTACTCAGGAGGCTGAGGTAGGAGAATCACTTGAACCTGGGAGGCAGAGGATGCAGTGAGCTGAGTGAGATGGCATCACTGTACTCCAGCCTAGGTGACAGAGCAAGACTGTCAAAAAAAAAAAAAAAGAAAGAAAGAGAGAAAAGAAAAGAACTTTTAGAGGAGGAGGTAGAGCAAGATGGCCAAACACATCCCCTCCAGTGATTATCCAGCAAGAACATCAAATTGAACAACTATCCAGGCTGGGCATGGTGGCTCATTCCTGTAATCTCAGCATTTTAGGAAGGCTGAGGTGGGCCTGGAAAACAGGGCAAAACTGCTCCCCCTGCCACAAAAAAAATTTTTTTAAATAGCTGAGTATGGTGGGGCATGCCTGTAGTCCCAGTCGGGAATCCTAGCCTCAGTCAGAAGGCTGAGGCAGGAGGATCCCCTGAGCCTGAGAGTTTACTGCAGTGAGCTGTGATTGCACAACTGCACTCTAGCCTGCTTGGCAATGGAGCAAGACCCCGTCACAAAAAACAAATGAAAAATAACTATCCACACAGGAAATCATCTTCATAAGAACCAAAAATCAGATGAGTGATCACAGTACCCAGTTTTAACATCATATTACAGAAAGATGCACCAAAGAAGGTAGAAAAGACAGTCTTGAATTGCCGACACCACTCTACCCCCAGTCTCCTGGCAGTGGCCTCATGGCACAGACAGCATCCGTGTGCTTCGGGGAGAGACCTCATAGTAATTATGGGACTTTGCATTGGAACTCAGTGCTGTCACGGCAGAAAGCCAACACAGGGCAGAATTCTGCCAGTGCCCACAGAGCATTTAGACCAGCCCTAGTCAGAGAGGAATCATCCATCCCGGAGGTTATTAGAGGTTATTACCTGAGTTCTGGCTAGCCCTACCACTGCATGCTAAAGTGCTCTAGGATCCTTAAGAAATTTGAAAAGCCACAAGGATTGTTAATTCCTGAGCAACTACTGGTGCTATGCTGGGATCAGAGCCAGTGGACTTGGGGTGCAAGTGACCTAGCGAAACATCAGCTGGGATAGCCAAAGGAATGCTTGCATCACCCCTCCCACAACCCCATGCAGCACAGTTTGCAGCTCTGGGAGAGACTGCTTCCTGCACTTGAGGAGAGGACAGGAGAGGGGTGGATACAGAGGACTTTGTCTTGCGATTTGGATACCAGCTCAACCATTACAGAACAGGGCCCCAGGCAGAGTCCTGAGGCCCCCATTCGAGGCCTCTAGCTCCCAAATGACATTTCTAGATACAACAGATCCTGGGTCCGAATGGAACCCACTGCCTTGAAGGGAAGGACCCAGTCCTGGAGGGATTCATTGCCTGCTGACTAAAAGGCCCTTGGGCCTTGAATAAACATGAGCAGCACCTAGACAGTATTCGCCATGGGCCTTGGTTGAGACCCAGGGCTGTGCTGGCTTCAGGTGTGATCTGGTGCACTCTTATTTGTGGTGGCCACAAGGAGAGACGACTCCTGCTTGAGGAAAGAAGACAGAAGAGAAAAGGGGACTTTGTCTTGCAGCTGGGTACCAGCTCAGCCATAGTGGGGTAGTGTACCAAGTAGGCTCCTAGGGTCCCCGATTCCAGGCCTTAGCTCCTAGATGACATCTCTGGACCTGCCCTGGGCCAGAGTGGGGCCCACTGCCCTGAAAGGAGAGACCTAGACCTGAGAGCATTCACCACAAGCTGACTGAAGAGCTCTTGGGCCTTGAGTAACATTCAAAGGAGCTTCAATATGTCTGGCAGCAGACTTCTCAGTCTGCTAGGAGAAGAGGCATGACATATTTAAAGTGATGAAGGAAAAAAACTTTTTTTTTTTTTTGAGACTGAGTTTTGCTCTTGTTGCCCAGGCTGGAGTACAGTGGCACGATCTCGGCTCACCACAACCTCCGCCTCCCAGGTTCAAGTGATTCTCCTGCCTCAGCCTCCCGAGTAGCTGGGATTACAGGAATGTACCACCATGCCCAGCTAATTTTGTATTTTTTTTTTTAGTAGAGACAGGGTTTCTCCATGTTGGTCAAGCTTGTCTCGAATTCCCAACCTCAGTGATCTGCCTGCCTTAGCCTCCCAAAGCGCTGGGATTACAGGCATGAGCCACTGCGCCAGACTAGGAAAAAATTTTTATCCTAGAATAGTATATCCATGAAAATATGCTTCAGACATGAAGGAGAAATACTTTCCCAAACAGAAAAGGCTGAGGGATTTCATCAACACCAGATGTGTCCTACAAGAAATGCAAAAGGGAGTTCTTCAATCTGAAAGAAAAGGACGTTAACGAGCAATAAGAAATCATCTGATGGTATAAAACTCACTGAAAATAATAATTACAGAGACAAATACAGAATATTATAACCCTCTGATTACGGTGTATGAACTACTCATATCTTGAATAGGAAGACTAAAAGATGAACCTATCAAAAATAACAACAACAACTTTTCAAGACACAGACAGTATAATAAAATATAAAGAAAAACAACAAAAAGTTAAAAACCAGGGAGATGAAGTTAGAGTTTTTGTTAATTTCCTCTTTGCTTGTTTGTTAGTTGGTTTGTTTTTGTAATCAGTGCTAAGTTGTCATCAGTTTAAAATAATGGGGTATAAGATGTTATTTGTAAGCCTCGTGGTAATTTCAAATAAAAAACAAACTGGCTGGGTGCAGTGGCTCACGCCTATAATTAGCCAGTTGTGGTGGTGCATGCCTGTAGTCCTTTGGAAGGCCAAGACAGGTGCATCACTTGAGGCCACGGGTTTGAGACCAGCCTGGCCAACATGGCGAAACCCCGTCTCTACTGGAAATACAAAACTTAGCTGGGTGCAGTGGTGCATGCCTGTAATCCCAGCTACTCAGGAGGCTCAGGCACAAGAATTGCTTGAACCCAGGAGGCGGAGGTTGCAGTGAGCTGAGATCATGCCACTGCACTCCAGCCTGGGTGACAGAGCAAGACTTTGTCTCCAAAACCAAAAAAAAAAAAAAAGAAAAAAGAAAAAATCTACAACAGATGCACAAAAAAAAACCAAGAAATTAAAATGTAGCACTAGAGGAAATCGCCTTCACAGAAAGGAAGACAGGAAGGAAGGTCAGAAGGAAAAGAAGACCAGAAAACAAATTAAATGACAGGAACAAGTCCTTACTTATCAATAATAACATTGAATGTAAATAGACTAAACACTCCAATCAAAAGACATAGAATGGTTGAATAGATTAAAAAACAAAATCCAATGATATGTTCCCTACAAGAAACACAATTCACCTACAAAGACACAAATGGACTGAAAAATAAAGGGACGGAAAAAGGTATTCCATGCAAATTAAAACTAAAAAGAGAGAAGGAAATAGTTACATATATATATACACACACACCCCCCCATATACACATATACACACATATATACACATATATCTATATACATACACACACACACACACACACATATATATATTTTTTTTTGAGACCGAGTCTCACTCTGTCGCCCAGGCTGGAGTGCAATGGCACGATCTTGGCTCATTGCAACCTCCACCTCCTGGGTTCAAGCGATTCTCCTGCCTCAGCCTCCCAAGTAGCTGGGATTACAGGCACCTACCACCATGCCAAGCTAATTTTTGTAGTTTTAGTAGAAACAGGATTTTGCCGTGTTAGCCAGGCTGGTCTTGAACTCCTGACCTCAAGTAATCTGCCCCTCCTCGGCCTCCCAAAGTGTTGGGATTGCAGCCATGAGTCACCGCACCCAGCCCTGAATTTTTTTTTCTTTTTTGAGACAGGGTCTTGCTCTGTTGCCTGGGCTGGAATGCACTGGTGCAATCATGGCTCACTGCAGCCTTTACCTCCCGGGCTCAAGCCTAAAATCCTAGCATTTTGGGAGGCCAAGGCAGGCAGATCGCTTGAGTCCAGGAGTTCGAGACAGGCCTGGGCAACACGGCAAAATCTCATCTCTACAGGAAAAAAAAAAAAAAAAA